>NW_027490311.1:335947-591792 GCF_050948175.1 Xylocopa sonorina
TTTCAAGTAGCATTGGAACTCTATTGCTTCTATACGTAGAGATCTGCAAACGCTATTTCCTAGCAACTAAGTGTCGCATTTATATTCTTTTGCAGTGAAAACGAGGTATACATGACACTTCAAAATGAACATTATACCTTATCAGGAAACATACAAGTGAGATGCGATATCGCGTTTTAAGAAGAATTAGGACCCTATTGCCTCGATGCGGAGACATCTGCAAACGCTATTTCCTATCATGGAAGTGTCGCATTCACATTCTTTTGATGTGAATACGTGGTATACATGACACTTCGCAATGAACATTATATCTTATCACGAAACATAGAAATGAGATGCGATACCGCGATTTAAGAACCATGGGAACTCTATGGCTACGATGCGGAAACATCTGCAAACGCTATTTCCTAGCAAGGAAGTGTCGCATTTACATTCTTTTGATGTGAATACGAGGCATACATGACACTTCGCAATGAATATTATATCTTATAACGAAACATAGAAATGTGGTGCGATATTGCGATTTAAGAAGCATTAGAACACTATTGCTACGATACGAAGATATCTGCAAACGCTATTTCCTAGCAACTAAGTGTCGCATTTACATTCTTTTGAAGTGAAAACGAGGTATACATGACACTTCGCAATGAACATTATACTTTATCAGGAAACATACAAGTGAGATGCGATATCGCGTTTTAAGAAGAATTGGAGCTCTATTGCTACGATACGTAGACATCTGCAAACGATATTTCCTAGCAGGGAAATGTCGCACTTACATTCACTTGAAATCAATACGATGTATACATGACACTTCGCAATGAATATTATACCTTATCATGAAACATAGAAGTGAGATGCGATATCTCGTATTAAGAAGCATTAGATCTCTGTTGCTTCGATACGTAGACATCTGCCAACGCTATTTCCTAGCAAGGAAGTGTCGCATTTGCACTCATTTGAAGTGTAGACGAGGCATACATGACACTTCGCAATGAATATTATATCATATCATGAATCATAGAAATGAGATGGGATATCGCGTTTTAAGAAGCTTTAGAACTCTATTTCTACGATACATAGACGATACATCTACAGACGCTATTTCCTAGCAAGGAAGTGTCGCATTTACATTCATTTGAAGTGAATGCGAGGTATAGATAACAATCAACAATGAATATTATATCTTATCACGAAACATAGAAATGAGATGCGATATGGCGTTTTAAGGGGCATTAGTACTCTATGGCTTCGATACAGAGATATCCGGGAACGTAATTTCCTAGAATGGAACCTCCTCGCTCCCCCCAGCATCAACCCCTGGACGCATGCAACCAGCCTAACTCGCCTGCAGAACCAGCAACTGGAAGTGTTCGCGCGCGCATACCTGCACGCGCTCACTCACACAGAGTTCCGTTGCCTCGCTCGCACCGCCGAGTATACCTGTCTCGCTCGTAACGGGCACCAGTGTCTGACTCGCACCACCGAGTATACCTGTCTCGCCCGCACCAAGGACGGGCAGCCCTATCTCCCTCGCACCGAGGATTCCGTCCTGCAGGAAGACGTAGCCGCAGCCCATCACCTGAATGGGGCCTTTTCCAATTCCGGGAACAGGATCTGCTAGAACCTATATATTATATTACTTCTAAGCTAGGACATACATACCATATCATGACGCATATATAAGAATTCCTAGATCTAAGTTACACTAAGTAGGATGCGTCCGGTCAGGGGCATACGCCGCTAGCCCCACCACGAGCCGCGAGTCCCCACTCGCTGGACCGCGCGCTCGCCGCCTCGAGACGCGAGTCCCCCACTCGCGGGACCGCGATCTCCCTACCACGAGCCTCCGCGGGCGTGGCACCCCGCGAACCGAGGAGGTCAGAGACGCGTCTCCAGAGCACAAACTCTGACTCGAGATCTCCTAGCGAGGAGTCGAAACCTCTAGCTCTAGAACGTTAGCCACCTCAATGTGGTGTTCAGGCATCGTATTTCTATTCCCATTTTAACTTAGTCTTAGTCTTAGAATAATTGCAGTTCTTGTATACTTTAAACCTAGAATATATTTTATTTTTACTTTTACTATATCCAAGTACAAGTTCTTTCACCAAGTCTACTATCTCCACATCCATTAATTTTATCAAGTGCTTACAATACTAGTTCTACTTTTAACATTACATTTAACTACGAATTCTTCCACGTGTTCTTCCATACAACTGGGATTGCTCTACATCAAATTGAAGGAGTATAGAAATCGGCTTTGTGACGTTGAGACTGCCGCCTATCCTTCAGATCTTAGTCGAAAGTACAGAAAAACCTGGTGAATGAATCGTGCTTCCGGTTTGCGAAAAACGCGACGTGCGAGTAGGAAGAACTTCATACGATCACTTGTGCGTGAATATTTGGAGGGCGTTCCAAGAGTCCTCGTATACCAGCGACCTGCCTTCGCACCAGCCCAGACGCCGCTTTCCGAGGCGACAGTCGACACTTCCGATCCAGACACCACGACGCATCACGCCGATTCTGCCACATTCAGCATCATCGCTGAATTCCGACCGCCGTCCTCCTCTTCGCTGGAGACTGATCGAGATTTCCGTAGCAGCCAACAGAACGAAATCCGCTACGATCCCAGCGAACGATCCTCCACGCCGTTTCTACGTACAAATCGAGAGAGAAGTCATCGAAAGGTAGGGTCATTCCCTTATTATCGCGAGTGTTGTCGCTAGTGTCGCGTCAGCCGAAATTGTCGGACCCGGTCTTAACGCGTTCCCGCCGACCGAATTACCGAAAAATAGGCTCGTGTTGTAAAACATCCGGAGCAACGGAAAATAGTTTCGTCGGACGTGACACCTCGTATTCACTTCAAAAGAATGTAACTGCGGCACTTCCTTGCTAGGAAATAAGGTTTGCACACATATAGGTATCGAAGAAATAGAGTTCTAATACTTCTTAAAACGAGATGTCGAATCTCATTTCTATGTTTCATGATAAGATATAATATTCATTGCGAAGTGTCATGTATACCTCGTATTCACTTCAGAAGAATGTAACTGCGACACTTCCTTGCTAGGAAATAAGGTTTGCAGATATCTAGGTATCGAAGAAATAGAGTTCTAGTACTTCTTAAAACGAGATGTCGAATCTCATTTCTATGTTTCATGATAAGATATAATATTCATTGCGAAGTGTCATGTATACCTCGTATTCACTTCAGAAGAATGTAACTGCGACACTTCCTTGCTAGGAAATAAGGTTTGCAGATATCTAGGTATCGTAGCAAGAGAGTTCTAATGCTTCTTAAAACGGGATGTCGCATTTCATTTCTATGGTTCGTGATAAGATATAATATTCATTGTGGAGTGTTATGTATACCTCGTATTCACTTCAGTGGAATGTAAGTGCGACATTTCCTTGCTAGGAAATAGAGTTTGCAGATGTCTACGTATATTAGCAATAGGGTTCTAAAGCTTCTCAAAACGCGATGTCGCATCTCATTTCTATGTTTCATGATCAGCTATAATATTCATTGCGAAGTCTCATGTACACCTCGTATTCACTTCAAGAGGATGTACATGCGACACTTCCTTGCTAGGAAATAGCGTTTCCAGATGACTTCGTGTCGAAACAATAGGTATCTAATGATTCTTAAAAAGCGATATCACATCTCACTTCTATGTCTCATGATAAGATATATTATTCATTATGGAGTGTTATGTATATCTCGTATTCACGTCAAGAGAATGTAAATGCGACACTTCCTTGCTAGGAAATAGCGTTTGCAGATGTCTACGTATCGTAGCAAGAGAGTTCTAATGATTCATAAAAAGCGATATCACATCTCACTTCTATGTCTCATGATAAGATATATTATTCAATATGGAGTGTTATGTATACCTCGTATTCACGTCAGAAGAATGTAAATGCGACACTTCCTTGCTAGGAAATATTGTTTGCAGATGTCTACGTATCGTAGCAGTGGAGTTCTAATGCTTCTTAAAACGCGATATCGCATCTCACTTCTATGTTTCATGATAAGATATAATATTCATTGCGAAGTGTCATGTATACCTCGTATTCACTTCAAGAGGATGTAAATGCGACATTTCCTTGCTAGGAAATAGCGTTTCCAGATGACTACGTGTCGTAACAATAGGGATCTAATGACTCTCAAAACGCGATATCACATCTCACATCTATGTTTCATGATATGATATATTATTCATTATGGAGTGTTATGTATACCTCGTATTCACGCCGAAAGAATGTAAGTGCGACCCTTCCATGCTAGGAAATAGCGCTTGCAGATGTCTACGTATCGTAGCAATAGAGTTCTAATGCTTCTTAGAACGCGATATCGCACCTCATTCCTATGTTTCATGATAAGATATAATATTCATTGCGAAGTGTCATGTATACCTCGTATTCACTTCATAAGGATGTAAAAGCGACACTTCCTTGCTAGGAAATAGCGTTTCCAGATGACTACGTATGAAAACAATAGAGTTCTAATGCTTCTTAAAACGCGATATCGCATCTCACTTTATGTTTCATGATAAGACATAATATTCATTGCGAAGCGTCATGTATACCTCGTATTCGCTTCAAAAGAATGTAAATGCGACTATTCCTTGCTAGGAAATAGCGTTTGCAGATGTATACGTATCGTAGCAAGAGTGTTCAAATGCTTCTTAAAACGAGATGTCGCATTTCATTTCTATATTTCGTGATAAGATATAATATTCATTGTGGAGTGTTATGTATACCTCGTATTCACTTCAAAAGAATGTAAATGCGACACTTCCATGCTAGGAAATAGCGTTTGCAGATGTCTGCCTATCGTAGCAATAGAGTTCTAATGCTTCTTAAAACGCAATATCGCATCACACTTCTATGTTTCATGATAATATATAATATTCAATGCGAAGTGTCATGTATACCTCGTATTCACTTCAAAAGAATGTAAATGCGACACTTCCTTGCTAGGAAATAGCGTTTCCAGATGACCACGTATCGAAAGAATAGAGTTCTAATACTTCTTAAAACGAGATGCCGCATCTCATTTCTATGTTTCATGATAAGATATAATATCCATTACGAAGTGTCATGCATACCTCGTATTCACTTCAATGGAATGTAAATGCGACACTTCCATGCTAGGAAATAGCGTTTGCAGATGTCTACGTATCGTAGCAATAGAGTTCTAATGCTTCCTAAAACGCGATATCGCATCTCACTGCTATGTTTCATGATAAGATATAATATTCATTATGGAGTGTTATGTATACCTCGTATTCACTGCAAAAGAATGTAAATGCGACCCTTCCATGCTAGGAAATAGCCTTTGCTGATGTTCGCCTATCATAGCAACAGAGTTCTAATGCTTCCTAAAGCGAGATGTCGCATTTCATTTCTATATTTCGTGATAAGATATAATATTCATTGTGGAGTGTTATGTATACCTCGTGTTCACTTCAAATGAATGTCAATACGACACTTCCTTCCTAGGAAATATTGTTTGCAGATGTCTACGTATCGTAGCAGTAGAGTTCTAATGCTTCTTAAAACGAGATGTCGCATTTCATTTCTATGATTCGTGATAACATATAATATACATTGTGGAGTGTTTTGTATACCTCGTATTCACTTCAAAAGAATGTAATTGCGACACTTCCCTGCTAGGAAGTAGAGTTTGCAGATGTCTACGTATCGAAGCAATAGAGTTCTAATGCTTCTTAAAACGCGATATCGAATCTCACTTCTATGTTTCGAGATAAGATATAATATTCATTGCGAAGTGTCATGTGTACCTCGTATTAACTGCAAAAGAATGTAAATGCGGCATTTCCATGCTAGGCAAAAGCGTTTGCAGATGTCTACGTATCGTAGAAATAGTGTTCTAATGCTTCTTAAAACGCGATATCGCATCTCATTTCTATGTTTCATGATAAGATATAATATTCATTGCTAAGTGTTATGTATTCCTCGTCTACACTTCAATTAAATGTAAATGCGCCACTTCCTTTCTAGGAAATAGCGTTTCCAGATGTCTACGTATCGAAGCAATATAGTTCTAATGCTTCTTAAATAGCGATATCGCATCCCATTACTATGTTTCATGATGAGATATAATATTCATTGCGAAGTGTCATGTATATCTCGTATTGACATCACAGGAATGTAAATGCGACACATCCATGCTAGGAAATAGCGTTTGTAGGTGTCTAGGTATCGTAGCATTAGAGTTCTAATGCTTCTTAAAACGCAATATCGCATCTCATTTCTATGTTTCATGATAAGATATAATATTCATTATGAAGTGTCATGTATGCCTCGTATTCACTTCAAAAGAATGTAATTGCGACACTTCCTTGCTAGGAAGTAGCGTTTGCAGATGTCTACGTATCGTAGCAATAGAGATCCAATGCTACTTAAAACGAGATGTCGCATTTCATTTCTTTGTTTCGTGATAAGATATAATATTCATTGTGGAGTGTTATGTATACCTCGTAATCACTTCAAAAGGACGTAAATGCGAAACTTCCTTGCTAGGAAATAGCGTTTCCAGATGACTACGTGTCGAAACATTAGGGATCTAATGATTCTTAAAACTCGATATCACATCTCAATTCTATGTTTCATGATAAGATATATTATTCATTATGGAGTGTTATGTATACCTCGTATTCACGTCAAAAGAATGTAAATGCGACCCTTCCATGCTAGGAAATAGCGTTTGCAGATGTCTACGTATCGAAGCAATAGAGTTCTAATGCTTCTTAAAACGCGATATCACATCTCACTTCTATGTTTCATGATAAGATATAATATTCATTGCGAAGTGTTATGTATACCTCGTACTCGCTTCAAAAGAATGTAAATGCGACACTTGCATGCTAGGAAATAGTGTTTGCAGATGTCTACGTATCGTAGCAATAGAGATCCAATGCTACTTAAAACGAGATGTCGCATTTCATTTCTGTGTTTCGTAATAAGATATAATATTCATGGTGGAATGTTATGTATACCTCGTATTCACTTCAAAAGACTGTAAATGCGACACTTCCTTGCTAGGAAATAACATTTGCAGATGTCTACGTATCGTAGCAATAGAGATCCATTGCAACTTAAAACGAGATGTCGCATCTCATTTCTATGTTTCATGATAAGATATAATATCCATTGCGAAGTGTCATGCATACCTCGTATTCACTTCAATGGAATGTAAGTGCGACACTTCCATGCTAGGAAATAGCGTTTGCAGATGTCTACGTATCGTAGCAGTAGAGTTCTAATGCTTCTTAAAACGAGATGTCGCATCTCATTTCTGTGTTTCATGGTAAGATATAATATTCATTGCGAAGTGTCATGTATACCTCGTATTCACTTCAAAGGAATGTAAATGCGACACTTGCTTCCTAGGAAATAGCGTTTTTCAGATGTCTACGTATCGTTGCAATGGAGTTCTAACGCTTCTTAAAACGCGATATTGAATCGTATTTCTATGTTTAATGATAAGACATAATATTTATTGCGAAGTGTCATGCATACCTCGTATTCACTTCAAAAGAATGTAAATGCGACACTACCTTCCTAGGAAATAACGTTTGCAGATGTTTACGTATCGTAGCAATAGATTTCTAATGCCTCTTAAATCGCGATATCGCATCCCACTTCTATGTTCCATGATAAGACATAATACTCATTGCGATGTATCATGTATACCACGTATTGACTTCAAAAGAATGTAAATGCGACACATCCTTGCTGGGATATAGCGTTTGCAGATGTCTACGTATCGTAGCATTAGAGTTCTACTGCTTTTCAAATCGCGATATCGCATCTCATTTCTATGTTTCATGATAAGATATAATATTCATTGCGATGTGTCAAATGTACCTCGCATACACTTCAAGTGAATGTAAATACGACACTTCCTTGCTAGGAAATAGCGTTTGCAGATGTCTACGTAAAGGAGCAATAGGGTTCTAATGCTTCTTAAAACGCGATACCGCATATAATTTCTATTTTTCATGATAAGATATAATATTCATTGCGAAGTGTTTTGTATTCCTCGTCTACACCTCAGATGAACGTAAATGCGACACATCCCTTCTAGGAAATAGCGTTTCCAGATGTCTACGTATCGAAGCAAAGGAGTTCTAATGCTTCTCTAATCGAGATATCGCATCTCAATTCTATGTTTCACGATAAGATATAATATTCATTGTGGAGTGTTATGTATACCTCGTATTCACTTCAAAAGAATGTAAATATGACACTTCCTTCCTAGGAAATAGAGTTTCCAGATGTCTACGTATCGAAGCAATGGAGTTCAAATGCTTCTCAAATCGAGATATCGCATCTCAATTCTATGTTTCACGATAAGATATAATATCCATTGCGAAGTGTCACTTATACCTCGCATTCACTTCAAATGAATGTAAATGAGACACTTCCCTGCTAGGAAATAGCGTTTGCAGATGTGTACGTATCGTAGCAATAGATTTCTAACGCTTCTTAAAACGTGATATTGCATCTGATATCTATGTTGCATAATAAGATGTAATATTCATTGCGAATTGTTATGCATACTTCGTCTACACTTCAAAAGAATGTAAATGCAACACTTCCTTGCTAGGGAATAGCGTTTCCAGATGTCTGCGTATCGAAGCAATAGTGTTCTAATGCTTCTTCAATCGCGATATCACACCTCATTTCTATGTTTCGTGATAAGATATAATGTTCATTGCGAATTGTTATATATACCGCGTCTACTCTTAAATGGAATGTAAATGCCACACTTCTTTGCTAGGAAAAAGCATTTCCAGTTGTTTACTTATCGGAGCAATAGAGTTCTAATGCTTCTTAAAACGCGATATCGCATCTCATTTCTACGTTGCATGATAAGATGTAATATTCATTGCGAAGTGTTATTCATACCTCGTCTACACTTCAAAAGAATGTAAACGCAACATTTCCTTGCTATGCAATAGCGTTTCCAGATGTCTGCGTATCGAAGCAATAGTGTTCTAATGCTTCTTCAATCGCGATATCGCTCCTCATTTCTATGTTTCGTGATAAGATATAATGTTCATTGCGAAGTGTTATGTATACCGCGTCTACACTTAAATGGAATGTAAATACGACACTTCCTTGCTAGGAAATAGCGTTTGCAGATGTCTACGTATAGAAGCAATAGGGTTCTACTGCTTCTTAAAACGCGATATCGCATATAATTTCTATTTTTCATGATAAGATATATTATTCATTGCGAAGTGTTTTGTATTCCTCGTCTACACTCCAAAAGGATGTAAATGCCACACTTCTTTGCTAGGAAAAAGCGTTTCCAGTTGTTTACTTATCGGAGCAATAGAGTTCTAATGCTTCTTAGAACGCGATATCGCATCTCATTTCTATGTTGCATGATAAGATGTAATATTCATTGCGAAGTGTTATGCATACCTCGTCTACACTTCAAAAGGATGTAAATGCCACACTTCCTTGCTAGGAAATAGCGTTTCCAGTTGTTCACTTATCGGAGCAATAGAGTTCTATTGCTTCATTCAACACGATGTCTCAAGGCATTTCAATGATTCATTGTAAATTGCATTGTTCTTTGCAATCTGTTACATTTGTCTGCATCTAGACCTTAGAAGGATGTGAATCCTATAGTTACTTGCAACAGAATATCTTTTCCAGATCTCTACGTGTCCAAGCAAGACATTTATAGTACTTCATGCAACGCAATGTCGCATCTCATTTCAACGTTTCAAAGCAAAGAATCTGTAATCATATATCCATAACATTATGCTTAACTGTTAGAGGTCTTCAATAGAATGTGAACTATATAATTCCATGCAACGGCATGGCGCTCCGTAGTGTCTGTCTGTTAAAGCAATCGAGCTAGAATTCTCCGTGCAATGCGCTGGCGCATCCCATTTCATCGTTTGAAAGTAAGAATGCTGTCATCTCTTATGCATAGCTCTATGCTTATCTGCTTTAAAACTTCATAAGAATGTAAATTCTACAGCTCCATGCAACAGGATTGCCCTTCGTAGTGTCTACATGTCGAGACAATAGAGTACTAATGCACTATACAATGCCATGACTCATCTCATTTCAACGTTTCGAATTAAGTAAGCTGTAATCTTCTATGAAAAGCATTATAATTATCTGCTTCTACTCTACAATAGAATGTGAATTCTATAGATCCAAGCAACAGGAGGGCAGGCCCTCCACCATCCTACTGCCTGCCCTGATGCGGGCAAAGGATTCCCAGGGCCACTCAAACCGCGACCTACATCTATCTTATACTCTAACCGATTCATGGTTATGCGTTTTCCATTAAGCTTGCCGGGATCAGTGATATTGATTCGCTCAATCTAAATTATTACTTTCTTTTTAAGTTTCTCGATTTTTTTAGTTTCTCTCACGATATCGTCTATTTCGTTGTACCTTACCCTTACAGTATGGTATATAATCTGTTGTTTGATATTTCTAGCATTTTCTCTTAATAAATGCAATGCTTCCACATATTTTCTTTCTCTTTCTCTTTAGTTACATTGTTGTTATTTTATGCTTTTCACCCTCCACATTCCCTCTCTACACCATCTCGGAACAGGCATTATACGATTACTGCAGGATGACGCCCCGGTCTCGTTACATCGAGATCGAGTGTTCTCTCTTGCATCCGTTGATTTATATATGTTATATATTGGAGAATATTTCCTCTTATCCTTTGTATTTTTCGAATGAAATTACATTGACAGAGGTACGAGCTAGTTCTGCACGCCTATTTGAAACAACATTAAATCACCTTGTTAAACAATAATATATTAAATGTGACTTGGACTTTTAAATTTGAATTTATAAACATCTAACAGGTAAATATGTTTTTCTTACTATTCATATCATTATACATTCAGTGATTTATTGTGTGCTGTGATTTGATATATTAACTGCTTGATTATATTTTGCAATGAACTTTGCGTACCAAACATTGTTTTTACTCCTGATGGGAGTGGATAGTTCTTCGTTTTATATTCTTATATCGCATTCATTATAAAAGTATATGATATCCTTCTTATGCAGTCATGTATAATTATATACTGTGACGGTTTTTCCCGTTTCAATCCTCAAGAAAAGGGTATATAGAACCAATAATAACGGGGTATCCAGAAGTTTAATCCGGGGTTATATCGGGGTACAGAATATCCGCGTGATTCGGCAACGCGAAGTACAGAAAAATAAATTTCCTATCCAGCGAGTATTTCGAAGCTGCGAGGCTGGGACTTTTTGGGCGCCAGCTACTCAAAAAGTAGCAAAAACTAGTAAACCACGCAACCCGGGGAAACCCGGTTCAAGATAACCCTCGAAATTTGGAAATACTCTTTCGCTCGACTGCTTCTAGCCGAGTGCGCAAATTAGGGTCGCGGGATACTGAACTCACGGCTTCTTTCTAGATTGCCTCGACGCGGTATTACAAAAGAGTATACGACACGCCGCGAATGACCGGGGATCACCACCTGTTATACAATACAAATTACAATACGCGATATCACAATTGCGGCAGGAAACAAATGGGACGCTTTAGCGTATAAGGACTCACGTTCTCGTTTCCAACAAGTATGGATCTCGTTCAGTCCGTCTACCTCGCTCTCTCTCTCTCCCTCTCTCTCTCTCTCTCTCTCTCTCTCTCTCTCTCTCTCTCTCTCTCTCTCTCTCTCTCTCCTCCGAATCGCTCCGTATAATCGCTTGCTCGGTTGTTCGCTAAGTAGCCGCTAAGTCGTTCAGAAGAATAAGAGGCTGTCTTCGTGCTGGCTAGCTCATTATATAGGTTTGCTGGGGGTCTTCGGATCCCCTTAGATCCTCCTTAGGGCTCCTTGATGGGGTAGGGCCATGCGCTTCGGTATTGTTCGGGGCATCGATCGGTGGATTTCGGCGATCTTCCCTGATCGCCCCCTCTGGTGTGTCTAGAGGGGGTCCTCTGGATTATTTGAACTGCGGCGCGTGTCGCGCGCCGCGATTTCCACGGCTCACCTGCAATTCCGCTGCGCATCTTGAGTTTTCCTCCACATGGGCTCAGGGGAGGGATAGAGGTCCGTCTCACACCCGAGAACCATCCTATTTGTCTCCATGGACTATGGCAGCGGTCTTATCGTTGCAGAGCTCTGGATCCTATCCTTCGGGCTTCAGGGCTCTTCTTGCTCACTTCCCGACTCCTCCACCGTCGAGCCCGTCACGCTACCTCGGCGCAAAGCCCTTCCGCGAACCTGCGGTCTTATTATCCGCCGAAGAGACGTCTTATGGGTCGCTTCTTCCCTCAGCTCGCCAGTCTAATCCGTAGAACGGAGAGAGAGAAACGAACGGGGGGTGGGGGGGAATGTTCTACCATCGTGTATTTCACGCTCCTCGCAAATACAGCTATCGCGATGGTCCGTGTCGCGCTTCTCGCATGGGTGGTGATCTGCAAGCTAGTCTAACCGAAGCAGGGGGGGGGGGGTGAGCGAGCCTTGTGACTTCACCACGTCACAGTACATACAAATTTGCGATTAAGTAGCTATGTGTTCAAATTCAATTCCGAATAATGCACTAAAAAGCATCATAGATAACAAACGGCAAGATGGTATCGACACCATGCCGGCACTATATTGCCACTTCCGAGGAGTGTCAACTGATTCGTAGTCATCTGTGACCGGATTCGTTGACTAAAATGCCAGAACGTGTTACCAGCACGTTCTAGACAAGCGAATCGCGCAGCACCAGCACCATGGTGACACGCGTATGATCGCTCCATTCATGAATCTCCTCAGCAATGACGCAGGATCACATTTGGCAATGGGGAACCTGTGCTTTCA
Source organism: Xylocopa sonorina (assembly GCF_050948175.1). Classification (NCBI taxonomy): domain Eukaryota; kingdom Metazoa; phylum Arthropoda; class Insecta; order Hymenoptera; family Apidae; genus Xylocopa; species Xylocopa sonorina. Next base: position 348,805 of record NW_027490311.1, read on the forward strand.
TACAAATTAGAACCGTTAGATGTCAGTAGATGTTCAGCATATGAGTATTGATAGACAATTTCATGGTCGTTTTCCTATATTTATAGTTATTGAGCGAGTCGTATATATTTCTTTCAATCCATCATAGACTAAAAATATTATTTATAAAAAAAATATTACTTATAAAATAAAAATTCATGCTGTTGCGTCCCTAACTTCGCCTTGTGTAATTTTTGAAATAACATGCTGTCATCGTATTTAATGTAACCCTCAATTGCATGAATATGTAACAATAATATATAAAATAAGTGTATATATTTTTATGACAAAGTAATTATCGACTTTATGGAAAAAATCGCCCTATCGAGCTAGTTTATAGAAAATAATAAAATCGAGTTCTTATATCTTTGTTTTGTGCCGGTGTATCTATTTTGGAATCAAAATAAATAAATTGCACAGTTTAGTCATTTTTCATATTTGCTTATAATTTTTATGGAAACAGCTTCCCCATTAGTAAATGTCAGCCTACGCCACAACCACGCGTGTAGCTATGGTGAGCTGATAGTGTCATTGCCACTGCCGTGTAGCCCGTGTGCTATATCTCGGTGCTTTAATAGTGCCGTGATACGAATGCCGCCCCAGTACTAACAGTATGCCATTTCGAAAGCTGAGTAGGAGCACTTTGTTAGCACGGAGTTCTGTCACGGAATTCGTTCCATCCGTTGTCATTGGCGTGCCAATCGCTGGCTGTTTGGGATATTGTAGTGCATGAGGCAGACTTGTTCCTTATCATCGTCAAGGAGATGGATTTTCACTCCCCCCTTTTTGAATTTTTTAAATTATTGTTTGGAATTTTTGCCGTTTCTGTATCTCTATGACCGCATTGTGGATTCAACTTATGTACGATCTTTTTGGTCTTCATCTTTTGTTACATGTGATATTATATATGTGATGCACGTTTGTTATGTAATGCTCCGATTTGTAAGCCTCAGATACTTTTATTCTTTGGTAAAGCAACTTATTCGATTAATATATATTTATTAGACATAGATATAAACAATTAGAAAAATGTTATTAAAACGCTATTAAATATGTTGTTGCAATTATATATTTAAGGTCTGAAGATGTAGATGCAATTAATGTCCGATATTTTACGTGATCCAATCGACATATCAAGTGAGGCTATGAAATATAAAAATCTTTTACTATTCTTGGACCCCTTTACATGTTAAATGAATGATTAGTTCTGCAAGACAAGAAGCCTGAATTAGTGAGATATCTAGGAACATAAGTAATTTGTAAGTAACACATCTTTTCTCTTTGAAATATTTGCCTTTGCATAGAATAGAACGTATAGATATAATGGCCTGTTTTGTACCCATTTCGGTCCAATTCTATTATAGCCTTTGAGCAGAAGTAATATTGATTATACTTGATTTTTGCAATAGTTCTTTGATTAACAGATTTTATTAACCAAGAATCATCATTTGACGGATGTATCAATTTACCTTGTAGCTCCATCAGTTTCTTTTTCTGCTCGCTTCTTTCCATTTTCAGTTCCGTATACTTATCCTTTATCACCATCATATATGTTGCGTAAAATTACAATAACTTTTTGTCCTCAAATTTTGCGGATATTTCAATTAAATTTCCTTTGATTAAATAAACGGAAATTAAAAAACAGTGGCACGTACCATTTCTTGGAAACGTTGTATCGTAATTTGCATCTGACTGTTTTGAAAGGCACGCACTTTACTTAACGTTTGCAATGATTCGGTTAGCGAAGTAAAGAAATATTCTACTTTCGAAATTGTTGGCTCTTGTAATTCTAAGGCAAATATATTCATCTGTCGACATCGTGAACATTGTTTTTTGGCAAAATTCCAGAAAAACAAATATACTATGAGTAAAATAATAAACATCATAATATTAAATTTAACTCTGTTCATCGTTGCCTTGTTGGTTTTTGCTAATATAAAATTGCATAGTACAAAGGGGCCATCCGTTGATGAAAATAGTTTTTTTGTAAGTGAAGTTATGTTGGACATATGAAGGTTACCTTCATTTTTTATAATGAATTGGTATGTCCATTCTTCCGTAATACGATAGAGCATTTTAAAGCAAGTTTAACGATCTGTAGCATGAAGGCATTGAAGGTTACAAAAAGTAAAGAAAGGCGATAATACTCACGGTTTTGATAGTAAATGAAACATACGTATTGTAAACAGTGGTGGAAGGCGTAATACTTACCGTTTACTTCACTGTGAATAAACACTTTTCGAAGGGCATTTCAATAGCTTGCAGCATAAGTTAAACATGATAAGATTAGTATTGAAAAATCGGTTCGAATACGTTTGGTTAGGCTGTTCTTTCTGTCGTTCATTTTATAAGTACTGAGCTGCGGATTCCTGAGGACAGCTCACAAAATTGTTGAACTATGGAAGATTATCATTGTGAATTTGAATCAAAAGGTAATTAAATTCCATTAGATTGTAAACAGATCTCAATGTTTCATTTTAGATAGTAAGATTAAATACTCTTCCCAAACTACACGAATGGACCTTTCTGTTATTATTATTTCATAAAGAATTATAATTGCAATTATATAGTTCATTACGATAAAAAATATTCCTCAGAAAATTCTAAATATTAAATTAAAGAATCAAGTAAAACATTTTTAATAATTACGAATATGAAAAATACTTGAACATTCCAATAGAAAGATGTCTAAACAGGAGTTATAAAAGTCAAACATTCAATTTCAATTCCATAATTCATCTATAAGAGGTAAAATGTTTTGAAAGCTTTAATTACAGTCTCTAATGCAAGCAGTTGGGCAGTATTTCAATTTTTAAGAAAATTGATGAAAGTCAAACATTTTGAAGTGGTCAGAATCTTTGTCGTTTGAGCAATAAGTGAATAACAAATAACTGCATAAATTCCAGGCTTAAAAACTTATGGATTAAATCCTATGCAGACTCGTTTATGAGCGAGTTACTAAATAATAATCCACACTAAGTAATCATTTTAAAACTTAAACGATTACATCTCGCGATCTTTCGAAGATATCAGAAGCGTGAAAAGTATGTGGTTTATCAAAAACTCTTCTAAAAGAACGGACGAAGCCAATAGAAATCTTTGTTGAAGTAAGCAAGTTCTAAAGTTCTAAACAACGCGATGGCCCTTATCTGCCTATGTTTCATAGCAAGTAAGTTCTGAATTTCTATGAAATCCGATGGAATTCCTCACTACTAACGTTTCAAAGTAAGTTCTCAAATTCTCAATTCTACGTTTAAAACTATGTGTGTTCTATATATCTATGTAAAGTGATGGTTCCTATTAGTTGTGACGGAAACCTATATATAGTAAGTCAGGGAAGCTCGAAGGGGTTAATTATCTAAATGCTTTAAGGTGTAAAACGTACATTAATCTAAAGCGATCTATCGTTCCAATGTATCCGCTCACGTACAACTTTTCTTGGGCGCCAGCTGCTCAGAAAGTAGCAAAGGGATAGACTACACGACCCCGGGAACCCTGGGGCGGAACAACCCTTGAAACTTCGAAATGCTCCTCTTCTCGACTACGCCTAGCCAAGTACACACACTCAGGTCGCGAGATACTGAAGTCACGGCATGTTTATTTATGGTCTCGACGTGGGTTTAACTAACAAGGGCTACGGGAAACTACGCAACGCGCCGCAAATTACCGGGCATCAAAACTCGCTTCACGATATAAGATACAATATACAATATGCGAAACAAGAAATGGGACGCTTTAGGGAATAAGCTCTCACGTTTTCTTCTTCAGGTTCCTCGAATTCGCTGGTGGTCCTCGGGTCTCCTGCATCCTCCTCCGGGCTCCTTGGTGGAGTGGGCTGTAGGCTTCGGTATTGTTCGGGTCCATCGATCAGTGGATTTCGGCGATCTCCTCTTCTCACCCCATTGCGTGTCCCTGAGGGGATCCTCCTGATCATTTAAATTGCGTAGCGCCACGCGCGCCGCGCTCCCATGGACCACCTGCAGGGCCGCTGGACTTTTGACTACTCTTTAGGGGGTTAGGGATGGTTGAGGACCTTCTCACATCCCAGATCATTATAAAGCACAAAAGCAGATAAGCATAATGCGATGCATAGAGCTTTACAACCTTCTAACTTACTTTGAACTGTTTATATGAAATGCGATATTGAGGTGCATGAAGCATGACAAATTAAATGCTTCGGCACCTGGACATCTAGAAACGCTATCCCCGGGCAAGAAAGTGTAGGGTTCACACTCAATTCAAGTGCAGAAGCAGACAAACATAACGCGATGCTATGAATATTACATCTTATCATGAAATATAGAAGTAAGATGCGCAGCCGCGTTTTACGAAGCATTAGAACTCTATTGCTTCTAAACCTTCAGATATAGAAACGAAATTCCGTAGCAAGGAAGTGATGCATTTACATTCATTTGAAGTGTAGAGGAGATATACATAACGCGTTGCATTGAAATTACATCTTATCATGTGACTTAGAACTGATATGCGATATCGCGTTTTATAAAGAGTTAGAAATCTATTGCTTTGATGCGTAGACATCTAGAAACGCAATTTCCTATCCAAGAAGTGTGGCATTTGCATTCTTTTGAAGTGTAGACGAGGTATACATAACACTTCGCAATGAATATTATATCTTATCATGAAACAGAAATGAGATGCTAGTGCTTCGATACGTAGATATCTGGAAACGCATTTCCTAGCAAGGATGTGTGGCATTTACAATCTTTTGAAGTGTAGACGAGGTATACATAACAGATCGCAATGAATATTATATCATAACATGAAACATAGAAATAAGATCCGATATCGCGTTTTAAAAAGCAATAGAAATACATTGCTTCGATACGTAGACATCTGGAAACGCATTTCCTAGCAAGGAAGTGTGCATTTACATTCTTTTGAAGTGTAGACGAGGTATAAATAACACTTCGTAATGAATCTTGTATTATATCATGAAACATAGAATTGCGATGCGACATCTCGTTTTAAGAAGCAATAGAACTCTACTGCTTCGATACATAGATATCTGCATACGCTACTTTCTGGCAAGAAAGTGTGGCATTTACATTCTTTTGAAGTGTAGACAAGGTATAAATTAGACATCGCAATGAATCGTGTATCTTATCATGAAACATAGATTTGAGAATCGAGATCCCGTTTTACGATGCATTAGAACCCTATTTCTTAGCTAGGACGTGCAACATTTACATTATTTTGAAGTGTAGACGAGTTATACATAACACTTCGCAATGAATATTATATCGTATCGTAAAACATAGAACTGAGACGTTATATCTCGTTTATAGAAGCATTAGAAATCAATTGCTTCAATACGTAGACATCTGGAAACGCTATCTCCGAGCAAGGACGTGTGACATTTACATTCATTTGAAGTGTAGACGAGGTATACATAACACTCTACAATGAATATTATGTCATATCATGAAACATAGATATGAGATGCGATATCGCGTTTTAAGAAGCATTTCAACTCTATTGCTTCGATATGTAGCATCTGGAAACGATATTTCCTAGCAAGGATCTGTGGCATTTACATTCTTTGGAAATGTAGACGAGGTATACATAACACTTCGCAATGAATAATTATATCCTATCATGAAACATAGAACTGCGATGCGATATCGCTTTTTAAGAAGCATAAGAACTGTTGCTTCGATACGTAGACATATGGAAACGCATTTCCTTGCATGGAAGTGTGGCATTTACATTCTTTTGATGTGTAGACGAGCTATACATATCACTTCGTAATGAATACTATATCATATCATGGAACATAGAAACGAGATTCTATATCGCGTTTTAAGAAATATTGGAACACAATTGGTTCTATACGTAGATATCTGGAAACGAATTTCCTTGAAAGGAGGTGTGGCATTTACATCCTTTTGAAGTGTAGACGAGGTGTACATAACACTTCGCAATGAATATTATATCTTATCATGAAACATACAAATGAGATGCGATATCGCGTTTTGAGCAGCATTACAACTCTATTGCTTCGATACGTAGACATCTGGAAACGCATTTCCTAGCAAGGAAGTGTGGCATTTACATGCTTTTGAAGTGTTGTCGAGCTATACATAACACTTTACAATGAATTTTCTACCATATCATGAAACATAGAAATGAGACGCGATATCGCGTTTTAAGAAGCATTACAATAACTATTGTTTCGATACGTAGACATCTGGAAACGCATTTCCTAGCAAGGAAGTGTGGCATTTACATTCTTTTGAAGTGTATTCGAGGTACACGTAACACTTCGCAATGAATATTATATCTTATCGTGAAACACAAAACTGAAATGCGTTATCGCGTTTTAAGAAGCATTACAACTCTATTGCTTCGATATGTAGGCATCTGGAATCGATATTTCCTAGCAAGGATGTGTGGCATTTACATTCTTTGAAAATGTAGACGAGGTATACATAACACTTCGCAATGAATAATTATATCTTATCATGAAACATAGAACTGCGATGCGATATCGCTTTTTAAGAAGCATAAGAACTGTTGCTTCGATACGTAGACACCTAGAAACATTTCCTAGCATGGATGTGTGGCATTTACATTCTTTTGAAGTATAGACGATGTACACATGACACTTCGCAATTAATAATATATCTTATCATGAAACATAGAAGTGCGATGCGATTTCGCGTTTTACGAAGCATTAGAACACCTTTGATTCGTACGTAGACATCTAGAAATGCATTTCCTAGCAAGAAAGTGTGGCATTTACATTCTTTTGAAGTATAGACGAAGTATACATAACACTTTGCAATGAATATTATGTCCTATCATGAAACATGGAAATGAGATGCGTTATCGCGTTTTAAGGAGCATTAAATTTTCATTGCTTCGATATGTAGACATCTGGAAACGCATTTCCTAGGAGGGATGTGTGGCATTTACATTCTTTTCAAGTGCAGACGAGGTATACATAACACTTCGCAATGAATATTATATCTTATCATGAAACATAGAACTGCCATGCGATTTCGCGTTTCAAGAGGCATTAGAACTTCATTGCTTCGATACGTAGACACCTAGAAACGCATTTCCTAGCATGGAAGTGTGGCATTAACATTCTTTTGAAGTGTAGACGAGGTATACATAACACTTCGCAATGAATATTATATCTCATCATGAAAAATAGAAATGAGATGCGATATACCGTTTTAGGAAGCATTAGAACTCTATTGCTTCGATGCGTAGACATCTGCAAACGCTATTTCCTTGAAAGGAAGTGTCGCATTTACTTTCTTCTGAAGTGAAGACGAGGTATACATGACACTACGCATTGAATATTATATCTTATCATGAAACATAGAAATGAAATGCGATATCGCGTTTAAAGAAGCGTTAGAACTCTAGTGCTACGATACGTAGATATCTCAAAACGCTATTTCCTAGCCAGGAAGTGTCGCATTTACATTGATTTGAAGTGACTACGATGTATACATGACATTTCGTAATGAATGTTATACCTTATCATGAGACATAGAGATGAGGTGCGATATCGCGTTTTAAGGAGAATTAGAACTCTATAGCTTCGATACAGAGATATCTGGGAACGTAATTTCCTAGAAAGAAAGTGTCGTATTTTGTGACGTCAGGCGTACCGCCTGCCACCCATCAACCTCCTCGCACCCCCCAGCATCAACCCCTGGACGCATGCAACCAGCCAAACTCGCCTGCAGAACCAGCAACTGGAAGTGTTCGCGCGCGCATAGCGAGTTCCGCTGCCTCACTGGCGCCGCCGAGTATGCCTGTCTCGCTCGTACCGGGCACCAGTGTCTCACTCGCACCACCGGGTATACCTGCACCATGGACGGGCAGCCCTATCTCCCTCGCACCGAGGATTCCGTCCTGCAGTAAGACGTAGCCGCAGCCCATCACCTGAATGGGGTCTTTTCCAATTCCGGGAACAGGATCTGCTAGAACCTATATATTACTTCTAAGCTAGGACATACGTACCATATCATGACGCATATATAAGAATTCCTAGATCTAAGTTACACTAAGTAAGATGCGTCCGGCCAGAGGGATGCGCCGCTAGCACCACCACGAGCCGCGAGTCCCCACTCGCTGGACCGCGCTCTCTCCGCCTCGAGACGCGAGTCCCCCACTCGCGGGACCGCGATCTCCCTACCACGAGCTTCCGCGACCGTAGCGCCCCGCGAGCCGAGGAGGTCAGAGACGCGTCTCCAGAGCACACACTCTGATTCGAGATCTCCTACCGAGGAGTCGAAACCTCTAGTTCTATATCGTTAGCCACCTCAATGTGGGGTTCAGGCATCGTATTTCTATTTCCATTTTAACTTAGTCTTAGTCTTAGAATAATTCCAGCTCTTGTATACTTTAAATCTAGAATATATTTTATTCTCACTTTTACTATATCCAAGTACAAGTTCTTTTACCAAGTCTACTATTTCCACATCCATTAAATTTAACAAGTGTTTATAATTCTAGTTCTACTTTTAACATTACATTTAACTATGAATTCTTCCACGGGTTCTTCCATACAACTGGGATTGCTCTTCATCAAATTGAAGGAGTATAGAAATTGGCTTTGTGACGTTGAGACCGCCGCTTATCCTTCAGATCTTAGTCGAAAGTACAGAAAAACCTGGTGAATGAATCGTGCTTCCGGTTAGCGAAGAACGCGACGTGAGAGTAGGAAGAATTTCATACGATCACTTGTACGTGAATATTTGGAGGGCGTTCCGAGAGTCCTCGTATACCAGCGACCTGCCTTCGCACCAGCCCAGACGCCGCTTTCCGAAGCGACCGTCGACGCTTCCGATCCAGACACCACGACGCATCACGCCGATTCTGCCACATTCAGCATCATCGCTGAATTCCGACGGCCGTCATCCTCTTCGCTGGCGACTGATCGAGATTTCCGTGGCAGCCAACAGAACGAAATCCGCTACGATCCCAGCGAACGATCCTGCACGCCGTTTCTACGTACAAATCGAGAGAGAAGTCATCGAAAAGTAGGGTCATTCCCTTATTATCGCGAGTGTTTTCGCTAGTGTCGCGTCAGCCGAAATTGTCGGACCCGGTCTTAACGCGTTCCCGCGGACCGAATTACCGAAAAATAGGCTCGTGTCGTAAAGCCTCCGGAGCAACGGAAAATAGTTTCACCGGACGTGACACCTCGTATTCACTTCAAAAGATTGTAAATGCGACACTTCCTTGCTAGGAAATAAGGTTTGCAGATATCTACGTATCGTAGCAATAAAGTTCTAATGCTTCTTAAAACGCGATATCGCATGTCACTTCTATGTTTCATGATAAGATATAATATTCATTGCGAAGTGTCATGTATACCTCGTATTCACTTCAAAAGAATGTAAGTGCGACACATGCATGCTAGGAAATAGCGTTTGCAGATGTCTACGTATCGTAGCAATAGAGTTCTAATGCTTCTTAAAACGCGATATCGCATCTCACTGCTATGTTTCATGATAAGATATAATATTCATTATGGAGTGTTATGTATACCTTGTATTCACTTCAAAAGAATGTAAATGCGACCCTTCCATGCTAGGAAATAACGTTTGCTGATGTCTACGTATCGTAGCAATTGAGTTCTAATGCTTCTTAGAACGCGATATCGCATCTTACTTCTATGTTTCATGATAAGGTATAATATTCATTGTGGAGTGTTACGTGTACCTCGTATTCACTTCAAAAGAATGCAACTGCCACACTTCCTTGCTAGAAAAGGCGTTTCCAATTGTCCACGTGTCGAAGCAATGAAGTTCTAATGCTTCTTAAAACGCGAAATCGCATAGCAGTTCTATGTTACATGATAAGGGATAATATTCTTTGCGATGTGCTATGCATACCTCGTCTACACTTCAGAAGAATGTAAATGCCACACATCCTTGCAAGGAAATGCGTCTTCAGATGTCTACGTATCGAAGCAATAAAGTTTTAATGCTGCGTAAATCGCGATAACGCATCTCATTTCTATGTTTCATGATAAGATATAATATTCACTGCGAAGTGTCATGTGTACATCGTCTATACTTCAAAAGAATGTAAATGCTACACTTCCATGCTAGGAAATGCGTTTCTAGGTATCTACGTACCGAAACAATGGAGTTCTAATGCGTCTTAAAACGCGATATGGCATCGCAGTTCTAAGTTTCATGATAAGATATAATATTCATTGCAAAGTGTTGTGTTTACCACGTGTGCACTCCAAAAGAATGTAACTGCAACACTTCCTTGCTAGAAAAGTAGTTTCCACATTTCCACGTATCGAAGCAATAAAGATTTAATGCTCCTTAAAACGCGATAACGCATATCATTTCCATGTTTCATGATAAGATATGAAATTCATTGCGAAGTGTTATGTATACCTCGTCTGCACTTCAAAAGAATGTAAATTCCACACTTCCTTGCTAGGAAATAGCGTTTCCACATGTCTACGTGTCCAAGCAATAGAGTTGTAATGCTTCTTAGAACGCGATATCGCATCTCACTGCTATGTTTCATTATAAGATATAATATTCATTATGGAGTGTTATGTATACCTTGTATTCACTTCAAAAGAATGTAAATGCGACCCTTCCATGCTAGGAAATAACGTTTGCTGATGTCTACGTATCGTAGCAATTGAGTTCTAATGCTTCTTAGAACGCGATATCGCATCTTACTTCTATGTTTCATGATAAGGTATAATATTCATTGTGGAGTGTTACGTGTACCTCGTATTCACTTCAAAAGAATGCAACTGCCACACTTCCTTGCTAGAAAAGGCGTTTCCAGATGTCCACGTGTCGAAGCAATGAAGTTCTAATGCTTCTTAAAACGCGAAATCGCATAGCAGTTCTATGTTACATGATAAGGGATAATATTCTTTGCGATGTGCTATGCATACCTCGTCTACACTTCAGAAGAATGTAAATGCCACACATCCTTGCAAGGAAATGCGTCTTCAGATGTCTACGTATCGAAGCATTAAAGTTTTAATGCTGCGTAAATCGCGATAACGCATCTCATTTCTATGTTTCATGATAAGATATAATATTCACTGCGAAGTGTCATGTGTACATCGTCTATACTTCAAAAGAATGTAAATGCTACACTTCCATGCTAGGAAATGCGTTTCTAGGTATCTACGTACCGAAACAATGGAGTTCTAATGCGTCTTAAAACGCGATATGGCATCGCAGTTCTATGTTTCATGATAAGATATAATATTCATTGCAAAGTGTTGTGTTTACCACGTGTGCACTCCAAAAGAATGTAACTGCAACACTTCCTTGCTAGAAAAGTAGTTTCCACATTTCCACGTATCGAAGCAATAAAGATTTAATGCTCCTTAAAACGCGATAACGCATATCATTTCCATGTTTCATGATAAGATATGAAATTCATTGCGAAGTGTTATGTATACCTCGTCTGCACTTCAAAAGAATGTAAATTCCACACTTCCTTGCTAGGAAATAGCGTTTCCACATGTCTACGTGTCCAAGCAATAGAGTTGTAATGCTTCTTAAAACGCGATATCGCATCTCAGTTCTATGTTTCATTATAAGTTATAATATTTATTGCGAAGTGTTATGTATACCTCGTCTACGCTTCAAACGAATGTTCATGCCACACATGTTTCATAGCAAATGCGTTTCCAGATGTCTGCTTATCGAAGCAATAGGGCTCCAATGCTTCTTGAAACACGATATCGCATCTCATTTCTATGCTTCATGATAAGATATAATATTCATTGGGAAGTGTAATGAATACCTTGTCTACGCTTCGAAGGAATGTAAATGCGACATTTCCTTCTTAGGAAATAGCGTTTCCAGATATCTACGTATCGAAGTATTAGAGTTCTAATGCCTCTAAAACGCAATATCGCACCTCATTTCTATGTTTCACGATAAGCTACAATATTCATTGCGAAATGTTATGTATACCTCGTCTGCACTTCAAAGGAATGTAAATGACACACTTCCTTTCTAAGAGATAGCGTTCCCATATGTCTACGAATCGAAGAAATAGAGTTCCAATGGTTCTTAAAACGCGATATCGCATCTCATTTCTGGGTTTCAGGATAAGTTATATTATTCATTGCGAAGTATTATGTATACCTCGACTACACTTCCAAAGATTGCAAATACCATACTTCCTTGCTAGGAAATAGCGTTTCCAGATGTCTGCGTACAAAGCAATGGAGTTCTAATGCTGCTTAAAATGCGATATCGCATCTCATTTCTACGTATCATGATAAGATGCAATGTTCTTTGCGAAGAGCACTACAAAGATACACTTCAAAAAAATGTGATGGCCACACTTCCTTGCTAGGAAATAGTGTTCTCTGATATCTACGTACCCAAGCAATAGGGTTCCACTGCTTCTTAAAACGCGATATCGCATCTCATTTCTGGGTTTCAAGATAAGCTATAATATTCATTGGGAAGTGTTATGTATACCTCGACTATACATCTAAACATTGCAAACACCACGCTTCCTTGCTAGGAAATAGCGTTACCTGATGTCTACGTATCGAAGCAATGGAGTTCTAATGCTTCCTAGAACGCGATATCGCATCTCATGTATGTTTCATGATAAGATATAATATTCATTGCGATGTGTTATGTATACCTCGTCTACACTTCAAAAGAATGCAAATGCCACACTTCTTGGCTAGGAAATTGCGTTTCTAAATGTCTACGCATCGAAGCAATGGATTTCTAACTCTTTATAAAACGCGATATCGCATATCAATTCTAAGTCACATGATAAGATGTAATTTCAATGCAACGCGTTATGTATATCTCCTCTACACTTCCTTGCTACGGAATATCGTTTCTATATCTGAAAGTTTAGAAGCAGTAGAGTTCTAATGCTTCGTAAAACGCGGCTGCGCATCTTACTTCTATAATTCATGATAAGATGTAATATTCATAGCATCGCGTTATGTTTATCTGCTTCTGCATATGAATTGAGTGTGAACCCTATGCTTTCTTGCCCTGGGATAGCGTTTCTTGATGTCCAGGTGCCGAAGCATTTAATTTGTCATGCTTCATGCACCTCAATATTGCATTTCATATAAACAGTTCAAAGTAAGTTAGAAGGTTGTAAAGCTCTATGCATCGCATTATGCTTATCTGCTTTTGTGCTTTATAATGCTCTGGGATGTGAGAAGGTCCTCAACCATCCTCAACCCCCTAAAGAGAATTCAAAAGTCCAGCGGCCCTGCAGGTGGGCCATGGGAGCGCGGCGCGCGAGGCGCTACGCAATTTAAATGATCAGGAGGATCCCCTCAGGGACACCCACGGGGGCGAGAAGAGGAAATCGCCGAAATCCACTGATCGATGGACTCGAAAAATACCGAAGCCTACAGCCCACCTCACCAAGGAGCCCCGAGGAGGATGCAGGAGACCCGAGGACCACCAGCGAATTCAAGGAACCTGAAGAAGAGAACGTGAGAGCTTATTCGCTTAAGCGTCCCATATCTTGTGTCGCATATTGTATATTGTATCTTATATCGTGAAGCGAGTTATGATACCCGGTAATTTGCGGCGTGTTGCGTAGCCCTTGTTAGTTAAACCCACGTCGAGACCATAAATAAACATGCCGTGACTTCAGTATCTCGCGACCTGAGTGTGTGTACTTGGCTAGGCGTAGTCGAGAGGAGGAGCATTTCGGAGTATCAACGGTTGTTCCGCCCCAGGGTTCCCGGGGTCGTGTAGTCTATCCCTTTGCTACTTTTTGAGCAGCTGGCGCCCAAGAAAAGTTGTACGTGAGCGGATACCTTGGAACGATAGATCGCTTTAGATTAAAGTACGTTTTACACCTTAAAGCATTTAGATAATTAACCCCTTCGAGCTTCCCTGACTTACTATATATAGGTTTCCGTCACAACTAATAGGAACCATCACTTTACAAAGATATATAGAACACACATAGTTTTAAACGTAGAACTGAGAATTTGAGAACTTACTTTGAAATGTTAGTAGTGAGAAATTCCATCGGATTTCATAGAAATTCAGAACTTACTTGCTATGAAACATAGGCAGATAAGGGCCATCGCGTTGCTTAGAACTTTAGTACTTGCTTACTTCAACAAAGATTTCTATTGGCTTCGTCCGTTCTTTTAGAAGAGTTTTTGATAAACCACATACTTTTCACGCTTCTGATATCTTTGAAAGTTCGCGAGATGTAATCGTTTAAGTTTTAAAATGATTACTTAGTGTGGATTATAATTTAGTAACTCGCTCATAAACGAGTCTGCATAGGGTTTAATCCATAAGTTTTTAAGTCTGGAATTTATGCAGTTATTTGTTATTCACTTATTGCTCAAACGACAAAGATTCTGACCACTTCAAAATGGTTGACTTTCATCAATTTTCTTAAAAATTGAAATACTGCCCAACTGCTTGCATTAAAGACTGTAATTAAAGCTTTCGAAACATTTTACCTCTTATAGATGAATTCTGCAATTGAAATTGAATGTTTGACTTTTCTAGCTCCTGTTTAGACATCTTTCTATTGGAATGTTCAAGTATTTTTCATATTCGTAATTATTAAAAATGTTTTACTTGATTCTTTTATTTAATATTTAGAATTTTCTGAGAAATACTTTTTATCGTAATGAACTATATAATTGCAATTATAATTCTTTATGAAGTAATAATAACAGAAAGGTATGTATCCATTCTTGTAGTTTTGTAAAGAGTGTTTAATCTTACTATCTAAAATGAAACATTGAGATCTGTTTACAATCTAATGGAATTTAATTACCTTTTGATTCAAATTCACAATGATAATCTTCCATAGTACAACAATTTTGTAAGCTGTCCTCAGGAATCCGCAGCTCAGTACTTATAAAATGAACGACACAAAGAACAGCCTAACCAAACGTATTCGAACCGATTTTTCAATACTAATCTTATCATGTTTAACTTATGCTGCAAACTATTGAAATGCCCTTCGAAAAGTGTTTATTCACAGTGAAGTAAACGGTAAGTATTACGCCTTCCACCACTGTTTACAATACGTATGTTTCATTTACTATCAAAACCGTGAGTATTATCGCCTTTCTTTACTTTTTGTAACCTTCAATGCCTTCATGCTACAGATCGTTAAACTTGCTTTAAAATGCTCTATCGTATTACGGAAGAATGGACATACCAATTCATTATAAAAAATGAAGGTAACCTTCATATGTCCAACATAACTTCACTTACAAAAAAACTATTTTCATCAACGGATGGCCCCTTTGTACTATGCAATTTTATATTAGCAAAAACTTCTATGAAACTTATAGTTTCGTGGATATCTGAGGTGCTATATTGTTATGGATGTGTCCAACAAGGCAACGATGAACAGAGTTAAATCTAACATTATGATGTTTATTATTTTACTTATAGTATATTTGTTTTTCTGGAATTTTGCCAAAAAACAATGTTCACGATGTCGACAGATGAATATATTTGCCTTACAATTACAAGAGCCAACAATTTCGAAAGTAGAATATTACTTTACTTCGCTAACCGAATCATTGCAAACGTTAAGTAAAGTGCGTGCCTTTCAAAACAGTCAGATGCAAATTACGATACAACGTTTCCAAGAAATGGTACGTGCCACTGTTTTTTAATTTCCGTTTATTTAATCAAAGGAAATTTAATTGAAATATCCGCAAAATTTGAGGACAAAAGGTTATTGTAATTTTACGCAACATATATGATGGTGATAAAGGATAAGTATACGGAACTGAAAATGGAAAGTAGCGAGCAGAAAAAGAAACTGATGGAGCTACAAAGTAGATTGATACATCCGTCAAATGATGATTCTAGGTTAATAAAATCTGTTAATTAAAGAACTATTGCAAAAATCAAGTATAATCAATATTACTTCTGCTCAAAGGCTATAATAGAATTGGAACGAAATGGGTACAAAACAGGCAATTATATCTATACGTTCTATTCTATGCAAAGGCAAATATTTCAAAGAGAAAAGATGTGTTACTTACAAATTACTTATGTTCCTAGATATCTCACTAATTCAGGCTTCTTGTCTTGCAGAACTTATCATTCATGTAACATGTAAAGGGGTCGAAGAATAGTAAAAGATTTTTATATTTCATAGCCTCACTTGATACGTCGATTGGATCACGTAAAAATATCGGACATTAATTGCATCTACATCTTCAAACCTTAAACATATAATTGCAACAACATATTTAATAGCGTTTTATTAACATTTTTCTAATTGTTTATATCTATGTCTAATAAATATATATTAATCGAATAAGTTGCTTTACCAAAGAATAAAAGTATCTGAGGCTTACAAATCGGAGCATTACATAACAAACGTGCATCACATATATAATATTACATGTAACAAAAGATGAAGACCAAAAAGATCGTACATAAGTTGAATCCACAATGCGGTCATAGAGATACAGAAACGGCAAAAATTCCAAACAATAATTTAAAAAATTCAAAAAGGGGGGAGTGAAAATCCATCTCCTTGACGATGATAAGGAACAAGTCTGCCTCACGCACTACAATATCCCAAACAGCCAGCGATTGGCACGCCAATGACAACGGATGGAACGAATTCCGTGACAGAACTGTGCTAACAAAGTGCTCCTACTCAGCTTTCGAAATGGCATGCTGTTAGTACTGGGGCGGCATTCGTATCACGGCACTATTAAAGCACCGAGATATAGCACACGGGCTACACGGCCGTGACAATGACACTATCAGCTCACCATAGCTACACGCGTGGTTGTGGCGTAGGCTGACATTTACTAATGGGGAAGCTGCTTCCATAAAAATTATAAGCAAATATGAAAAATGACTAAACTGTGCAATTTATTTATTTTGATTCCAAAATAGATACACCGGCACAAAACAAAGATATAAGAACTCGATTTTATTATTTTCTATAAACTAGCTCGATAGGGCGATTTTTTCCATAAAGTCGATAACTACTTTGTCATAAAAATATATACACTTATTTTATATATATTTTCGTCAATTTATTGTTACAAATTCATGCAATTGAGGGTTACATTAAATACGATGAGAGCATGTTATTTCAAAAATTACACAAGGCGAAGTTAGGGACGCAACAGCATGAATTTTTATTTTATAAGTAATATTTTTTTTATAAATAATATTTTTAGTCTATGATGGATTGAAAGAAATATATACGACTCGCTCAATAACTATAAATATAGGAAAACGACCATCAAAATGTCTATCAATACTCATATACTGAACATCTACTGACATCTAACGGTTCTAATTTGTATGAAAGCACAGGTTCCCCATTGCCAAATGTGATCCTGCGTCATTGCTGAGGAGATTCATGAATGGAGCGATGATACGCGTGTCACCATGGTGCTGGTGCTGCGCGATTCGCTTGTCTAGAACGTGCTGGTATCACGTTCTGGCATTTTAGTCAACGAATCCGGTCACAGATGACTACGAATCAGTTGACACTCCTCGGAAGTGGCAATATAGTGCCGGCATGGTGTCGATACCATCTTGCCGTTTGTAATCTGGGATGCTTTTTAGTGCATTATTCGGAATTGAATTTGAACACATAGCTACTTAATCGCAAATTTGTATGTACTGTGACGTGGTGAAGTCACAAGGCTCGCTCACCCCCCCCCTGCTACGGTTAGACTAGCTGGCAGATCACCACCCATGCGAGAAGCGCGACACGGACCATCGCGATAGCTGTATTTGCGAGGAGCGTGAAATACACGATGGTAGAACCTTATCGCCCCCCCCCCCCCGTTCCTTTCTCTCTCGCCGTTCTACGGATTAGACTGGCGAGCTGATGGAAGAAGCGACCCATAAGACGCCTCTTCGGCGGATAATAAGACCGCAGGTTCGCGGAAGGGCTGTGCGCCGATGTAGCGTGACGGGCTCGAAGGTGGAGGTGTCGGGAAGTGAGCAAGAAGAGACCCTGAAGCCCGAAGGATAGGATCCAGAGCTCTGCAACGATAAGACCGCTGCCATAGTCCATGGAGACAAATAGGATGGTTCTCGGGTGTGAGACGGACCTCTACCCCTCCCCATTAGAACTCTATTGCTTCGATAAGTAGTCATCTGGAAACGTAATTTCCTAGAGAGGAAGTGTAGCATTTACATTGTTTTGAGGTGAATACGATGTATACATATCACTCCACAATGCATATTATATCTTATCATGAAACATAGAAATGAGATGCGATATCGCGATATATGAAGCATTATAACTCTATTGCTTCGATACGTAGACATCTGCAAACGCTACTTCCTAGCAAGGAAGTGTCGCATTTACATCCTTTTGAAGTGAATACGAGGTATACATATCACTCCACAATGCGTATTATATCTTATCATGAAACATGGAAATGAGATGCGATATCGCGATATATGAAGCATTATAACTCTATTGCCTCGATACGTAGACATCTGCAAACGCTATTTCCTAGCAAGGAAGTGTCGCATTTACATTCTTTTGAAGTGTAGACGAGAAAACATAACACTGCACAATGAATATTATATTATCATGAAACATAGAAATGAGATGCGATATCGCGATATATGAAGCATTATAAATCTATTGCTACGATACGTAGACATTTGCAAACGTTACTTCCTAGCAAGGAAGTGTCGCATCTACATTCTTTATAAGTGAATACGAGGTATACATGACACTTCGCAATGAATATTATATCTTATCATGAAACATAGAAATTAGATGCGATATTGCGATTTAAAATGCATTAGAAATCTATTGCTACGATATGTAGAAATCTGCAAACGCTATACCCTAGCAAGGAAGTGTCGCATTTACTTTCTTTTGAAGTGTAGACGAGGAAAACATAACACTTCGCAATGAATAGTATATCTTATCAAGAGACATAGAAATGAGATGCGATATCGCGTTTTAAGAAGCATTAGAACACTATTGCCTCGATACGTAGACATCTGCAAACGCTATTTCCTTGGAAGGAAGTGTCGCATTTACATTCATTTGAAGCGTATGCGAGGTATAAGTGACACTTCCCAATGAATATTATATCTTATCATGAAACATAGAAATGAGAGGTGACATCTCATTTTAAGAAGCATTAGAACTCTATTGCCTCGATACGGAGACATCTGCAAACGCTATTTCCTGGCAAGGAAGTGTCGCATTTACATTGATTTGAAGTGTAGACGAGGAAAACATAACACTTCGCAATGAATATTATATCTTATCATGAAACATAGAAATGGGATGCGATATCGCGATTTAAGTAGCTATAGAAATCTATTGCTTCGATGCGTAGACATCAGGAAACACTATTTCCCAGCAAGAAAGTGTCGCACTTACATTCTTTTGAAGTGTAGACGACGTATACATAACACTTCGCAACGAATATTATATCTTATCATGAAACATAGAACTGAAATACGATATCGCGTTTTAAGAGGCATTAGAATTCCTTTGCATCGATACGTAGATACCTGGAAACGCTATATCCTAGCAAGGAAGTGGGGCATTTACATTCTCTTGAAGTGTAGACGCGGTATACATAACACTTCGGAATGAATATTATGTCATATCATGAAACAAAGAAATGAGATGCGATATCGCGTTTTAAGAAGCATTAGAACTCTATTGCTACGATACGTAGACATCCGCAAACGCTATTTCCTAGCATGGAAGTGTCGCATTTATATTCTTTTGAAACGAATACGAGGTATACATAGCACTTCGCAATGAATATTATATCTTACCATGAAACATAGTTATGACATGCGATATCCCGTTTTAAGAAGCATGAGAACTCTAATGCTACGATAAGTAGCTATCTGCAAACGCTATTTCCTAGCATGGAAGTGTCGCATTTACATTCTTTTGCCGTGTAGACGAGAATACGTGACACTTCGCAATGAATATTATATCTTATCATGAGACATAGAAATGAGATGCGATATCACGTTTTAACTAGCATTAGAACTATTGCTACGATACGTAGACATATGGAAACGCATTTCCTAGCAAGGAAGTGTCGCATTTACATTCTTTTGAAGTATAGACCAGGCATACATAACACTTCGCAATGTACACTATATCATATCATGAAACACTAAAATGAGTTGGGGTATCGCGTTTTAAGAAGTATTAGAACTATATTGCTTCGATACGTAGACGTCTGTAAACGCATTTCCTAGCAGAGAAGTGTGGCATTTACCTTCTTTTGAAGTGTAGACGAGGTGTACATAACACTTCGCAGTGAATATTACATGTTATCATGAAACATAGAATTGAGATGCGATATCGCGTTTTAAGAAGCATTACATCTCTATTCATTCGATACGTAGACACCGGGAAACGCTATTTCCTAGCAAGGAAGTGTCGCATTTACATTCTTTAGATGTGAATACGAGGAATACATGATACTGCGCAATGAATATTATATCTTGTTATGAAACATAGAAATGAGATGCGATATCCCGTTTTAAGAAGTAATATAACTCTATTGCTTCGGTACGGAGACATCTGCAAACGCTATTTCCTAGCAAGCAAGTGTCTCATTTACATTCTTTTGAATGGAATACGATGTATACATGGCGCTTCGCAATGAATATTATATCTTATCATAAAACGTAGAAATACGATGCGACATCTCGTTATAAGGTGCATTATAACTCTATTGCTTCGATACGTAGACATATGCAATCGTTATTTCCCAGCAAGGAAGAGTCGCATTTACATTCATTTGAAGATAATACGAGGTATACATGACACATCGGAATGGATATTATATCTTATCATGAAGCATAGAAATGAGATGCGATATCGTGTTTTAAGAAGCTTTAGAACACTATTGCTACGATACGTAGACATCTGCAAACGCTACTTCCAAGCAAGGAAGTGTCGCATTTACATTCATTTGAAGTGAATACGAGGTGTACATGACTCTTCGCAATGAATATTATATCTTATCATGTAGCATAGAAGTGAGTTGCGATATCGCGTTTTTTCAAGCATTAGAACTCTATTGCATCGATACGCAGACATCTGAAAACGCTATTTCCTAGGAAGGAAGTGTCTCATTTACATTCTTTTAAGTGAATACAAGGTATACATTACACTCCACAATAAATATTATATTATATCACGAAACATAGAAGTGAGATGCGATATCGCGATTTAAGAAGCATTAGAACTCTATTGCTACGATGCGTAGACATATGGAAACGCTATTTCCTAGCAAGGAAGTGTCGCATTTACATTCAGTTGTTGTGAATACGAGGTATACATGACACTTCGCAATGTATATTATATCCTATCATGAAACATAGAAATGAGATGCGGTATCGCGTTTTAAGGGGCATTAGTACTCTATAGCTTAGCTACAGAGATATCTGGAAACGTAATTTTCTAGAAAGGAACCTCCTCGCACCCCCTAGCATCAACCCCTGGACGCATGCAACCAGCCAAATTCGCCTGCTGAACCCGCAACTGGAAGTGTTCGCGCGCGCATACCTGCACGCGCTCACTCACACCGAGTTCCGCTGCCTCACTCGCACCGCCGAGTATACCTGTCTCGCTCGTACCGGGCACCAGTGTCTCACTCGCACCACCGAGTATACCAGTCACCGCCCGCACCAAGGACGGGCAGCCCTATATCCCTCGCACCGAGGATTCCGTCCTGCAGGAAGACGTAGCCGCAGCCCATCACCTGAATGGGGTCTTTTCCAATTTCGGGAACAGGATCTGCTAGAACCTATATATTACTTCTAAGCTAGGACATACATACCATATCATGACGCATACATAAGAATTCCTAGATCTAAGTTACACTAAGTAAGATGCGTCCGGCCCGCGGCATGCGCGGCTAGCCCCACCACGAGCCGCGAGTCCCCACTCGCTGGACCGCGCGCTCTCCGCCTCGAGACGCGAGTCCCCCATTCGCGGGACCGCGATCTCCCTACCGCGAGCGTCCGCGACCGTAGCGCCCCGCGAACCAAGGAGGTCAGAGACGCGTCTCCAGAGCACACACTCTGACTCGAGATCTCCTACCGAGGAGTCGAAACCTCTAGTTCTAGATCGTTAGCCACCTCAATGTGGGGTTCAGGCATCGTATTTCTATTTCCATTTTAACTTAGTCTTAGTCTTAGAGTAATTCCAGTTCTTGTATACTTTAAACCTAGAATATATTTTATTTTTACTTTTACTATATCCAAGTACAAGTTCTTTTACCAAGTCTACTATTTCCACATCCATTAATTTTATCAAGTGCTTACAATACTAGTTCTACTTTTAACATTACATTTAACTACGAATTCTTCCACGGGTTCTTCCATACAACTGGGGTTGCTCTTCATCAAATTGAAGGAGTATAGAAATCGGCTTTGTGACGTTGAGACCGCCGCCTATCCTTCAGATCTTAGTCGAAAGTACAGAAAAACCTGGTGAATGAATCGTGCTTCCGGTTTGCGAAGAACGCGACGTGCGAGTAGGAAGAATTTCATACGATCACTTGTGCGCGAATATTTGGTGGGCGTTCCGAGAGTCCTCGTATACCAGCGACCTGCCTTCGCACCAGTCCAGACGCCGCTTTTCGAAGCGACCGTCGACGCTTCCGATCCAGACACCACGACGCATCACGCCGATTCTACCACATTCAGCATCATCGCTGAATTCCGACCGCCGTCCTCCTCTTCGCTGGCGACTGATCGAGATTTCCGTAGCAGCCAACAGAACGAAATCCGCTACGATCCCAGCGAACGATGCTCCACGCCGTTTCTACGTACAAATCGAGAGAGAAGTCATCGAAAGGTAGGGTCATTCCCTTATTATCGCGAGTGTTTTCGCTAGTGTCGCGTCAGCCGAAATTGTCGGACCCGGTCTTAACGCGTTCCGGCGGACCGAATTACCGAAAAATAGGCTCGTGTCGTAAAGCCTCCGGAGCAACGGAAAATAGTTTCGCCGGACATGACACCTCGTATTCACTTCAAAAGAATGTAAATGCGACACTTCCTTGCTAGGAAATAAGGTTTGCAGATATCTACGTATCTGATATCTACGCCATATCGCATCTCATCTCTATGTTTCATCATAAGATATAATATTCATTGCGAAGTGTCATGTATACATCGTATTCCTCTCAAGAGAATGTAAATGCGACACTTCCTTTATAGGAAATTACGTTTCCAGATGTCTACGTATCGAAGAAACAGAGTTCTAATGTTTCTTAAAACGCAATATCGCATCTCATTTCTATGTTTCATGATAAGATATAATATTCATTGTGCAGTAGCATGTATACCTGCCTACACTCCTAATGAATGTAAATGCGACACTTCCTTGCTAGGAAATAGCGTTTGCAGGTATCTACGTATCGAGGCAATAGTGCTCTAATGCATCCTAAAACGCGATATCGCATCTCAATCCTATATTTCATGATAAGATATAATATCCATTTCGAAGTATCATGTATACCTCGTATTCACTTCAAATGAATGTAAATGCGACACTTCCTTGCTTGGAAGTAGCGTTTGCAGATGTCTACCTATCGTAGCAATAGAGTTCTAATGCTTCCTAAGACGCGATATCGCATCTCACTTCTATGTTTCATGATAAGATATAATATTAATTTCCAAGTGTCATGTATACATCGTATTAACCTCAAAAGAATGTAAATGCGTCATTTCCATGCTAGGAAATAGAGTTTGCAGATGTCCACGTATCGTAGCAATAGAGTTCTAATGCTTCTTAAATAGCGATATCGCATCTCATTTCTATGTTTCGTAATAAGGTATAATATTCATTGTGGAATGTTATGTATACTTCGTATTCACTTCAAAAGAATGTAAATGCGACACTCCCTTGATAGGAAATAGCGTTTCCAAATATCTATGTATCGTAGCAATTGTGTTCTAATGCTTCTTAAAACGCGATATCGCTACTTATTTCTATGGTACATGAGAAGGTAAAATTTTCATTGTAGAGTGTTATGTATACCTTGTATTCACTTCAAAAGAATGTGAATGCGACACTCCCATGCTATTAAATAGCGGTTGCAGATGTCTGGGTATCGTGGCAAACGTAGCGTTTTCTAATGCTTTTTAAATCGCGTTATCGCATCTCATTTCTATGTTTCGTGGTAAGATGTAATATTCATTGCGAAGTGTCACGTATACCGCGTATTCACTTCAGATGAATGTAAATGCGACACTTCCATGCTAGGAAATAGCGGTTGAAGATGTCTACGAAACGAAGCAGTAAAGTTCTAATGCTTTTTAAAACGGGATATCGCATCTCAATTATATGTTTCATGATAAGATATAATATAATATTCATTGCGAAGTGTCATGTATACCTCGTATTCACTTCCAAGGAATGTAAATGCTACACTTCCATGCTGGGAAATAGCGTTTTCAGATGTCTACGTATCGTAGCAATAGTGTTCTAATGCTACTTAAAACGAGATGTCGCATTTCATTTCTATGTTTCATGATAAGATATAAAATTCATTGCGAGCTGTCACTTATACCTCGTATTCACTTCAAAAGAATGAAAATGCGACACTTCCTTGCTACTAAATAGCGTTTTCAGATGTCTACGTATCGAAGCAATAGAGCTCTAATGCTTCTTAAATTGCGATATCGCATCTCATTTCTATGTTTCATGATCAGATATAATATTCATTGTGGAGACGTAGGTATACCTCGTATTCACTTCAAAAGAATGTAAATGCGACACTTCCTTGCTAGGAAATAGCGTTTGCAGATGTCTGCGTATCGAAGCAATAGGGTTCTAATGCTTCTTCAAACGCGATATCGCATCTCATTTCTATGTTTCATGATATGATATAATATTCATTGTGCAGTGTTATGTATACCTCGTATTCAATTCAAAAGATTGTAAATGCCACGCATCCTTGTTAGGTAAAGCGTATCCAGATATCTACGTATCGGAGCAAAAGAGTTCTATTGCTTCTTAAGACACGATAACGCACCTCATTTCTATGTTTCATGATGAGATATAATATTCATCGCGAAGTATTATGTATACTTCGTCTACACATCAAATGAATGTTAATGTCATACGTCCTTGCTAGGAAATAGCGTTTCCACATGTCTGCGTTGCGAAGCAATAGTGTTCTAATGCTCCTTAAATCGCGATGTCGCATCTCATTTCAGTGTTTCATGATAAGATATAATATTCATAGCGAAGTGTTATGTACATCTTGTCTACACTTCAAAAGAATGTAAATGCCACACTTCCTTGCTAGGAAATAGCGTTTCCAGATATCTACGTAACGAAGCAATAGAGTTCTAGTTCTTCTTAAAACGCAAAATCGCATCTCATTTTTATGTTTGTGATAAGTTATAATATTCATTGCGAAGTGTTATGTATACCACGTCTTCACATGAAAAGAATGTAAATGCCACACTTCCTTGCAAGGAAATAGCGTTTCCAGATGTCTAAAAATCGAAGCAATAAAGTTCTTATGCTTCTTCAAACGCGATATCGCATCTCAATTCTATGTTTCATGGGAAGATATAACATACACTGGAAAGCGTTACGTATTCCTCGTCTACACTTCAAAAGAGTGTAATTGCCACACACCCTTATTAGGAAATACGTTTTGATATGTCTACATATGGAAGCAGTGGAGTTCTAATGCTACTTAAAACGTGATATTGCATCTCATTTCTATGTTTCGAGATATGATATAATATTCATTGCGAAGTGTTATGTGTACCCCGTTTACACGTGAAGAGAATATAATTGCCACACTTCCTTGCTAGGAAATAGCGTTTCCAGATGTCTACGTATCGAAGCAATAGTGTCCTAATGCATCCTAAAACGCGATATCGCATCTCATTTCTATGTTTCATGATATGATATGATATTCATTGCGAAGTGTCATGAACACCTCGTCTGCACTTCAAAAGAAAGTAAATACCACACTTCCTTGCTAGGATTTAGCGTTTCCAGATGTCTAGGTATCGAGGCAGTAAAGTGCTAATGCTTCTACAAAACGGGATATCGCATCTCAATACTATGTTTCATGGTAAGATATAATATTCACTGGAAAGCGTTACGTACTCCTCGTCTACACATCAAAAGTCTGTAATTGCCACACACCCTTACTAGGAAATGGTTTCGTTATGTCTACATATGGAAGCAGTGGAGTTCTAATGCTACTTAAAACGTAATATTGCATCTCACTTCTATGTTTCGTGATATGATATAATTTTCATTGCGAAGTGTTATGTATGCCACGTCTACCCTTCAAAAGAATGTAACTCCCACACTTCCGTGCTTGTAAATTGCGTTTCAAGATACCTACGTATCGAAGCAATAGAGATCTAGTGCTTCTTAAAACGCGATATCGCATATCATTTCTATGTTTCATGATATGATATAATATTCATTGCGAAGTGTTATGTGTACCTCGTCACATTATGTGTACCTTCGTCATACTTCAAAAGAATGTATATGCCACAGTTCCTTGCTAGGAAATAGCGTTTCCAGATGCCTACGCATCGTAGCAATAGAGATATAATGCTTCTTAAAACGCGATATCGCATCTCACTTCTATGTTTCATGATATGATATAATACTGATTGCGAAGTGTTATGTTTACCTCGTATACACTTCAAAAGAATTTAAATACCACACTTCCTTGCTAGGATGTGCGTTTCCAGATGTCTGCCTATCGAAGCAATAGAGTTCTAATGCTTCCTAACGCGATATTGCATGTCAGTTCTAAGCATCATGATAAGATATAATATTCATGGCGAAGTGTTACGTATACCTCGTCTACACATCAAAAGATTGTAAAGGCCACACTTCTTTGCCATGAAATTGGGACTCCAGATGTCCACGTATCGAAGCATTAGAGTTGTAATGCTTCCTAAAACGCGATATCGCATCTCAGTTCTTTGTTGCATGATAAAATATAATATTCTTTGCAAAGTGTTATGTATACCTCGTCTATACTTAAAAGGAATGTGAATGACACACTTCCTTGCTAGGAAATGCGTTTTCAGATGTCTACGTTTCGAAGCAATAGAGTTCTAATTCTTCTTTAAACGCGATATCGCATCTCAATTCTGTGTTTCATGATAAGATATAATATCCATTACGAAGTGTCATGTGTACATCGTCTATACTTCAAAAGAATGCAAATGCCACAATTCCTTGCTAGGAAATGCGTTTCTAGGTGTCTACGTATCGAAGCAATGAAGTTCTAATGCCTCTTAAAACGCGAAATCGCATGGCAGTTCTATGTTTCACGATAAGATATAATATTCATTGCGAAGTGCTATGTATACCTCGTCTGCACTTCAAAAGAATGTAAATGCCACACATGCTTGCTAGGAAATGCGTTTCCAGATGTCTACGTATCGAAGCAATGAAGTTTTAGTGCTCCTTAAAACGCGATAACGCATCTCATTTCCATGATTCACGATTAGACATAATATTCATTGCGGAGTGTTATGTATACCGTCTGCACTTCAAAAGAATGTAAATGCCACTCTTCCTTGCCAGGAAATCAGTTTGCAGATCTCTACGTGTCCAAGCAATAGAGTTGTAATGCTTCTAAAAACGCGTTATCGCATCTCATTTCTGTGTTTCAAGTTAAGATATAATATTCATTGCAAAGTGTAATGTATACCACATCTACATTTCAAAAGAATGTAACTGCCACACTTCCTTGCTAGAAAAGGCGTTTCCAGATGTCTACGTGTCGAAGCAATGAAGTTCTAATGCCTCTTAAAAGGCGAAATCGCATGGCTTTTCTATGTTTCATGATAAGATACAATATTCATTGCGAAGTGTTATGTATACTTTGTCCATACTTCAAAAGAATGTAAATAGCACACATCCTTGCTAGGTAAAGCGTGTCCAGATGTCTACGTATCGAAGCAATAGTGTTCTAATGCTATTTAGAACGCGATATCGCATCTCATTTCTGTGTTTCATGATAAGAAGTAATATTCATTGCAAAGTGGTATGTGTATACCTCGACTGCACTTCAAAAGTTTGTAAATGCCACACTTCCTTGTGTACCTCGTCTGAACTTCAAACGAATGTAAATGCCACCCTTCCTCGCCAGGAAATAGCGTTTCTAGATATCTACGTATCGAAGCAATAGAGTTGTAATGTTTCTTAAATTGCGATATAGCATCTCAGTTATATGTTTCTCGATGAGATAGAATATTCATTGCGAAGTGTTATGTATAGCTCTTCTACACTTCAAATGAATATAAATGCCACACTTGTTTGCTAGGAAATGCGATTCCAGTTGTCTACGTATCGAAGCAATAGGGTTCTAATGCTTCGTAAGACGCGATATCGCATCTCATTTCTATGTTTCAAGATAAGATATAATATTCATTGCGAAGTGTTATGTATACCTCGTCTACACTTCAAAAGAATGTAAATGCCACACGTCCTTGCTAGAAAATAGCGTTTCCAGATGTCTACGTATCGAAGCAATAGGGTTCTAATGCTCCTTTTCGCGCGATATCGCGTCGCAGTTCTATGTTTCATGATAAAATATAATATTCATTGTGAAGTGTTATGTATACCTTGTCCACACTACTAAAGAATGTAAATTCCCCACTTCCTTGCTAGGAAATGCGCTTCGACAAGTCTTCGTATCGAAGCAATAGAGATCTAACGCTTCTTAAAACCCGATGTCGCATTTCATTTCTATGTTTCATGATAAGATATAATTTTCATCGCGAAGTGTTGTGTATTCCACGTCTACACTTCAAATGAATGTAAATGTCACATGTTCTTGCTAGGAAAATCGTTCCCAGATGTGTACGTATCGGAGCAATAGATTTCTAATGCTTCTTTAAACGCGATATCGCTTCTCAATTCTATGTTTCATGATAAGATATAATATTCAATGCGAAGTTATATGTATACTTCGTATACACTTCAAGATAATGTATATGCCACACATCCTTTGCTAGGAAATGCGTTTTCAAATGTCTACGTATCGAAGCAATTCGGCTCAAACGCTTCTTAAAACGCGATATCGAATCACATTTCAATGTTTCGTGATGAGATATAATATTCATTGCGAAGTGTTATGTATACCTCTTCTACACTATAAAAGAATGTAAATGCCACACATCCTTGCTAGGAAATGCGTTTCCACATGTCTACGTATCGAAGCAATAGAGTTGTAATGCTCCTTAAAACGCGATATCGCATCGCAGTTCTATGTTTCATGAAAAGATATAATATTAATTGCGAAGTGCTATCTATACCTCGTCTACACTATAAAAGAATGTAAATGCCACACTTCCTTCCTAGGAAATGCGTTTCCAGATGTCTACGTATCGAAGCAGTATAGTTCTAATGCTTCTTAAAACGCGATATCGCATCTCATTTCTATGTTTCATTAAATGATATAACATTCATTACGAAGTGCTATGCATACCTCGTCGACACTTGAAAAGACGCAAATGCCACGCTTTGTTGCTAGGAAATAGCATTTCCAGATGCGTACGTATCGAAGCAATAGAGTTCTAATGCTTCTTAAAACGCAATATTGCATCGCATCTCTATGTTTTATTTTGAGATATAATATTCATTACGAAGTGTTATGTACACCACGTGTGCACTTCAAAAGAACGTAAATGCCACACTTCGTTGCAAGGAAATAGCGTTTCCAGATGCCTACGTATCGAAGCGCTAGAGTTGTAACGCTTCTTAAAACGCGATATTGCACCTAATTTCTATGTTTCATGATAAGATGTAATAGTCATTGCGAAGTGTTGTGTATACCTCGTCTGCACTTCAAAAGAATGTACATGCCTCACATCCTTGCTAGGAAATAGGGACTCCAGACGTCCACGTATCGAAGCATTAGAGTTGTAATGCTTCCTAAAACGCGGCTGCGCATCGTACTTGTATATTTCATGATAAGATGTAATATTCATAGCATCGCGTTATGCTTATCTGCTTCTGCATATGAATTGAGTGTGATAGGGTTCACATATATATATACTTTCTTGCCCGGGGATAGCGTTTCTAGATGTCCAGGTGCCGAAGCATTTTATTTGTCATGCTTCATGCACCTCAATATTGCATTTCATATAAACAGTTCAAAGTAAGTTAGAAGGTTGTAAAGCTCTATGCATCGCATTATGCTTATCTGCTTTTGTGCTTTATAATGCTC
The DNA here is from genome assembly GCF_050948175.1 of Xylocopa sonorina. NCBI lineage: Eukaryota > Metazoa > Arthropoda > Insecta > Hymenoptera > Apidae > Xylocopa > Xylocopa sonorina. Next base: position 379,031 of record NW_027490311.1, read on the forward strand.
TGGGATGTGAGAAGGTCCTCAACCATCCTTAACCCCCTAAAGAGAATTCAAAAGTCCAGCGGTCCTGCAGGTGGGCCATGGGAGCGCGGCGCGCGAGGCGCTACGCAATTTAAATGATCAGGAGGATCCCCTCAGGGACACCCAAGGGGGCGAGAAGAGGAAATCGCCGAAATCCACTGATCGATGGACTCGAAAAATACCGAAGCCTACAGCCCACCTCACCAAGGAGCCCCGAGGAGGATGCAGGAGACCCGAGGACCACCAGCGAATTCAAGGAACCTGAAGAAGAGAACGTGAGAGCTTATTCGCTTAAGCGTCCCATATCTGGTGTCGCATATTGTATATTGTATCTTATATCGTGAAGCGAGTTATGATACCCGGTAATTTGCGGCGAGTTGCGTAGCCCTTGTTAGTTAAACCCACGTCGAGACCATAAATAAACATGCCGTGACTTCAGTATCTCGCGACCTGAGTGTGTGTACTTGGCTAGGCGTAGTCGAGAGGAGGAGCATTTCGGAGTTTCAAGGGTTGTTCCGCCCCAGGGTTCCCGGGGTCGTGTAGTCTATCCCTTTGCTACTTTTTGAGCAGCTGGCGCCCAAGAAAAGTTGTACGTGAGCGGATACCTTGGAACGATAGATCGCTTTAGATTATAGTACGTTTTACACCTTAAAGCATTTAGATAATTAACCCCTTCGAGCTTCCCTGACTTACTATATATAGGTTTCCGTCACAACTAATAGGAACCATCACTTTACAAAGATATATAGAACACACATAGTTTTAAACGTAGAACTGAGAATTTGAGAACTTACTTTGAAACGTTAGTAGTGAGAAATTCCATCGGATTTCATAGAAATTCAGAACTTACTTACTATGAAACATAGGCAGATAAGGGCCATCGCGTTGCTTAGAACTTTAGTACTTGCTTACTTCAACAAAGATTTCTATTGGCTTCGTCCGTTCTTTTAGAAGAGTTTTTGATAAACCACATACTTTTCACGCTTCTGATATCTTTGAAAGTTCGCGAGATGTAATCGTTTAAGTTTTAAAATGATTACTTAATGTGGATTATTATTTAGTAACTCGCTCATAAACGAGTCTGCATAGGATTTAATCCATAAGTTTTTAAGCCTGGAATTTATGCAGTTATTTGTTATTCACTTATTGCTCAAACGACAAAGATTCTGACCACTTCAAAATGGTTGACTTTCATCAATTTTCTTAAAAATTGAAATACTGCCCAACTGCTTGCATTAAAGACTGTAATTAAAGCTTTCGAAACATTTTACCTCTTATAGATGAATTCTGCAATTGAAATTGAATGTTTGACTTTTCTAGCTCCTGTTTAGACATCTTTCTATTGGAATGTTCAAGTATTTTTCATATTCGTAATTATTAAAAATGTTTTACTTGATTCTTTTATTTAATATTTAGAATTTTCTGAGAAATACTTTTTATCGTAATGAACTATATAATTGCAATTATAATGCTTTATGAAGTAATAATAACAGAAAGGTATGTATCCATTCTTGTAGTTTTGTAAAGAGTGTTTAATCTTACTATCTAAAATGAAACATTGAGATCTGTTTACAATCTAATGGAATTTAATTACCTTTTGATTCAAATTCACAATGATAATCTTCCATAGTTCAACAATTTTGTAAGCTGTCCTCAGGAATCCGCAGCTCAGTACTTATAAAATGAACGACACAAAGAACAGCCTAACCAAACGTATTCGAACCGATTTTTCAATACTAATCTTATCATGTTTAACTTATGCTGCAAACTATTGAAATGCCCTTCGAAAAGTGTTTATTCACAGTGAAGTAAACGGTAAGTATTACGCCTTCCACCACTGTTTACAATACGTATGTTTCATTTACTATCAAAACCGTGAGTATTATCGCCTTTCTTTACTTTTTGTAACCTTCAATGCTTTCATGCTACAGATCGTTAAACTTGCTTTAAAATGCTCTATCGTATTACGGAAGAATGGACATACCAATTCATTATAAAAAATGAAGGTAACCTTCATATGTCCAACATAACTTCACTTACAAAAAAACTATTTTCATCAACGGATGGCCCCTTTGTACTATGCAATTTTATATTAGCAAAAACTTCTATGAAACTTATAGTTTCGTGGATATCTGAGGTGCTATATTGTTATGGATGTGTCCAACAAGGCAACGATGAACAGAGTTAAATCTAACATTATGATGTTTATTATTTTACTTATAGTATATTTGTTTTTCTGGAATTTTGCCAAAAAACAATGTTCACGATGTCGACAGATGAATATATTTGCCTTACAATTACAAGAGCCAACAATTTCGAAAGTAGAATATTACTTTACTTCGCTAACCGAATCATTGCAAACGTTAAGTAAAGTGCGTGCCTTTCAAAACAGTCAGATGCAAATTACGATACAACGTTTCCAAGAAATGGTACGTGCCACTGTTTTTTAATTTCCGTTTATTTAATCAAAGGAAATTTAATTGAAATATCCGCAAAATTTGAGGACAAAAGGTTATTGTAATTTTACGCAACATATATGATGGTGATAAAGGATAAGTATACGGAACTGAAAATGGAAAGTAGCGAGCAGAAAAAGAAACTGATGGAGCTACAAAGTAGATTGATACATCCGTCAAATGATGATTCTAGGTTAATAAAATCTGTTAATTAAAGAACTATTGCAAAAATCAAGTATAATCAATATTACTTCTGCTCAAAGGCTATAATAGAATTGGAACGAAATGGGTACAAAACAGGCAATTATATCTATATGTTCTATTCTATGCAAAGGCAAATATTTCAGAGAGTAAAGATGTGTTACTTACAAATTACTTATGTTCCTAGATATCTCACTAATTCAGGCTTCTTGTCTTGCAGAACTTATCATTCATGTAACATGTAAAGGGGTCGAAGAATAGTAAAAGATTTTTATATTTCATAGCCTCACTTGATACGTCGATTGGATCACGTAAAAATATCGGACATTAATTGCATCTACATCTTCAGACCTTAAATATATAATTGCAACAACATATTTAATAGCGTTTTATTAACATTTTTCTAATTGTTTATATCTATGTCTAATAAATATATATTAATCGAATAAGTTGCTTTACCAAAGAATAAAAGTATCTGAGGCTTACAAATCGGAGCATTACATAACAAACGTGCATCACATATATAATATTACATGTAAGAAAAGATGAAGACCAAAAAGATCGTACATAAGTTGAATCCACAATGCGGTCATAGAGATACAGAAACGGCAAAAATTCCAAACAATAATTTAAAAAATTCAAAAAGGCGGGAGTGAAAATCCATCTCCTTGACGATGATAAGGAACAAGTCTGCCTCACGCACTACAATATCCCAAACAGCCAGCGATTGGCACGCCAATGACAACGGATGGAACGAATTCCGTGACAGAACTGTGCTAACAAAGTGCTCCTACTCAGCTTTCGAAATAGCATACTGTTAGTACTGGGGCGGCATTCGTATCACGGCACTATTAAAGCACCGAGATATACCACACGGGCTACACGGCCGTGACAATGACACTATCAGCTCACCATAGCTACACGCGTCGTTGTGGCGTAGGCTGACATTTACTAATGGGGAAGCTGCTTCCATAAAAATTATAAGCAAATATGAAAAATGACTAAACTGTGCAATTTATTTATTTTGATTCCAAAATAGATACACCGGCACAAAACAAAGATATAAGAACTCGATTTTATTATTTTCTATAAACTAGCTCGATAGGGCGATTTTTTCCATAAAGTCGATAATTACTTTGTCATAAAAATATATACACTTATTTTATATATATTTTCTTCAATTTATTGTTACAAATTCATGCAATAGAGGGTTACATTAAATACGAGGAGAGCATGTTATTTAAAAAATTACACAAGGCGAAGTTAGGGACGCAACAGCATGAATCTTTATTTTATAAGTAATATTTTTTTATAAATAATATTTTTAGTCTATGATGGATTGAAAGAAATATATACGACTCGCTCAATAACTATAAATATAGGAAAACGACCATCAAAATGTCTATCAATACTCATATGCTGAACATCTACTGACATCTAACGGTTCTAATTTGTATGAAAGCACAGGTTCCCCATTGCCAAATGTGATCCTGCGTCATTGCTGAGGAGATTCATGAATGGAGCGATGATACGCGTGTCACCATGGTGCTGGTGCTGCGCGATTCGCTTGTCTAGAACGTGCTGGTATCACGTTCTGGCATTTTAGTCAACGAATCCGGTCACAGATGACTACGAATCAGTTGACACTCCTCGGAAGTGGCAATATAGTGCCGGCATGGTGTCGATACCATCTTGCCGTTTGTAATCTGGGATGCTTTTTAGTGCATTATTCGGAATTGAATTTGAACACATAGCTACTTAATCGCAAATTTGTATGTACTGTGACGTGGTGAAGTCACAAGGCTCGCTCACCCCCCCCCCCCCCTGCTTCGGTTAGACTAGCTGGCAGATCACCACCCATGCGAGAAGCGCGACACGGACCATCGCGATAGCTGTATTTGCGAGGAGCGTCAAATACACGATGCTAGAACCTTCCTGCCCCCCCCCCCCCGTTCGTTTCTCTCTCACCGTTCTACGGATTAGACTGGCGAGCTGATGGAAGAAGCGACCCATAAGACGCCTCTTCGGCGGATAATAAGACCGCAGGTTCGCGGAAGGGCTGTGCGCCGAGGTAGCGTGACGAGCTCGACGGTGGAGGTGTCGGGAAGTGAGCAAGAAGAGACCCTGAAGCCCGAAAGATAGGATCCAGAGCTCTGCAACGATAAGACCGCTGCCATAGTCCATGGAGACAAACAGGATGGTTCTCGGGTGTGAGAAGGACCTCTACCCCTCCCCATTAGAACTCTATTGCTTCGATACGTAGACATCTGGAAACGCTACTTCCTAGCAAGGAAGTGTCGCATTTACATCCTTTTGAAGTGAATACGAGGTATACATATCACTCCACAATGCGTATTATATCTTATCATGAAACATAGATATGAGATGCCATATCGCGATATATGAAGCATTATAACTCTATTGCTTCGATACGCAGACATCTGCAAACGCTATTTCCTAGCAAGGAAGTGTCGCATTTACATTCTCTTGAAGTGTAGACGAGGAAACATAACACTGCACAATGAATATTATATCTTATCATGAAACATAGAAATGAGATGCGATATCGCGATATATGAAGCATTATGACTCTATTGCTACGATACGTAGACATTTGCAAACGCTATTTCCTAGCAAGGAAGTGTCGCATTTACATTCTTTATAAGTGAATACGAGGTATACATGACACTTCGCAATGAATATTATATCTTATCATGAAACATAGAAATTAGATGCGATATCGCGATTTAAAATGCATTAGAAATCTATTGCTACGATACGTAGAAATCTGCAAACGCTATACCCTAGCAAGGAAGTGTCGCATTTACTTTCATTTGAAGTGTAGACGAGGAAAACATAACACTTCGCAATGAATATTATATCTTATCATGAAACATAGAAATGAGAGGTGACATCTCATTTTAAGAAGCATTAGAACTCTATTGCCTCGATACGGAGACATCTGCAAACGCTATTTCCTGGCAAGGAAGTGTCGCATTTACATTGATTTGAAGTGTAGACGAGGAAAACATAACACTTCGCAATGAATATTATATCTTATCATGAAACATAGAAATGGGATGCGATATCGCGTTTTAAGAACCATTAGAACTATATTGCTTCCATACGTAGACATCTGAAAACGCTATTTCCTAGCAAGGAAGTGTGGCATTTACATTCCTTTGAAGTGCAGATGAGGTATTATATACATAAGTGTAATGTAAAACTTTGTAATGAATATTACATCTTATCATGAGACAGAGATGAGTTTCGGTATTGTGTTTTAAGAAGCATTACAACTCTATCGGTTCGGTACGTAGACATCCGGAAACGCTATTTCCTAGCCAGGAAGTGTGGCATTTACATTCTTTTGAAGGGCAGACGAGGTATACATAACACTTCGCAATGGATATTGTATCTTATCATGAAACATAGAAATCAGATACGATATGGCGTTTTAAGAAGCATTAGAGCTATATTGCTCCGATACCTAGACATCTGGAAATGCATTTTCTAGCAAGGATGTGTAGCATTTACATTCTTTTGAAGTGTAGACGAGGTATACATGACTCTTCGTAATGAATATTATATCATATCATGAAACATAGAAATGAAATGCGATATCGCGATTTAAGTAGCTATGGAAATCTATTGCTTCGATGCGTAGACATCAGGAAACACTATTTCCCAGCAAGAAAGTGTCGCACTTACATTCTTTTGAAGTGTAGACGACGCATACATAACACTTCGCAATGAACATTATATCTTATCATGATACATAGTAATGAGATGCGATATCGCGTTTAAACAAGCATTAGAACTCTATTGCTTCAATACGTAGACACATAGAAGTGCATTTCCTAGCAAGGAATTGTGGCATTTACAATCTTTTGAAGTGTTGACCAGGTATACGTAACACTTCGCACTGAATGTTATATCGTATCATGAAACAAAGGAATGAGATGCGATATCGCGTTTTAAGAAGCATTAGAACTCTATTGCTTCGATACGAAGACATCTGGAATCGCTATTTCGTAGCAAGGAAGTGTGTCGTTTACATTCTTTTAAACTGTAGACGCGGTATACATAACACTTCGCAATGAATATCTTATCTTATTATGAAACATAGAAATGAGATGCGATATCGCGCTTTAAGAAGCATTAGAACTCTATTGCTACGATACGAAGACATCAGCAAACGCTATTTCCTGCCAAGGAAGTGTCGCATTTACATTCTTTTGAAGTGAATAGGTGGTATACATGACACTTCGCAATGAATATTGTACCTTATCATGTAGCAGAGAAATGAGATGCGACATCTCGTTTGAGGAAGCATTAGAACACTATTGCTACGATACGTAGACATCTGCAAACGCTATTTCCTAGCAAGGAAGATTCGCGTTTACATTCTTTTGAAGTGAATACGAGGTATACATGACACTTCGGAATGAATATTATAACTTATAACGAAACATAGAAATGAAATTCGACATCTCGTTTTAAAAAGCATTAGGACTCTTTTGCTACGATACGTAGACATCTGAAAACGCTATTTCCTAGCATGGAAACGTCGCATTTACATTCTTTTGAAGTGAATACGAGGTATACATGACACTTCGCAATGAATATTATATCCTATCACGAAATATATAGATGAGATGCGATATCGCGATTTAAGTAGCATTAGTACTCTATTGCTACTATACGTAGACATCTGCGAACGCTATTTCCTAGCAAGCAATAGTCGCATTTACATTCTTTTGGAGTGAATGCGATGTATACATGACACTTCGTAATGAATATTATATCTTATCTTGAAGCATAGAAATGTGATGCGGTATCGCGTTTTGAGAAGCATTAGAACTCTATTGCTACGATACGTAGACATCTGCAAACGCTATTTCCTAGCAAGTAATAGTCGCATTTACATTCTTTTGAAGTGAATTCGAGGTTTACATGACACTTGGGAATGAATATTATGTCTTATCATGAAACATAGAAGGGAGATGCGATATCGCGTTTTAAGAAGCATTAGAACTCTGTGGCCTCGATGCGGAGACATCTGCAAACGCTATTTCCTAGCATGGAAGTGTCGCACTTACATTCTTTTGAAAAGAATACGAGGTATACATAAGACTTCGCAATGAATATTATATCTTATCACGAAACATATAGATGAGATGCGATATCGCCATTTAAGTAGCATTAGAACTTTATTGCTACGATACGTAGACATCTGCAAACGCTACTTCCTAGCAAGGAAGTGTCGCATTTACATTCATTGGAAGTGTAGACAAGGAGTACATAGCACTTCGCAACGAATATTATATCTTATCATGAGACATAGAAATGAGATGCGATATCGCGCTATAAGAAGCATTGGGACACTATTACCTCGATACGTAGACATCTGCGAACGCTATTTCCTAGCAAGGAAGTGTCGCATTTACATTCATTGCAAGTGTAGACGAGGAGTACATAGCACTGCGCAACGAATATTATACCTTATCATGAAACATAGGAATGAGATGCGATATCGCGTTTTGAGAAGCATCAGAACTCTATTGCTTCTATACGTAGACATCTGCAAACGCAACTTCCCGGCAAGGAAGTGTCGGATTTACATTCTTTTGAAGTGAATACGAGGTATACATGACACATCGCAATGAATATTATACCTTATCATGAAAAATAGAAATGATATGCGATATTGCGTTTTAAGAAGCATTAGAAGCCTATTGCAACGATACGTATGCATCTGTAAATGCTATTACCTAGCAAGGAAGTGTCGCATTTACATTCTTTTGAAGTAAATACGAGGTATACATGACACATCGCTAAGAATATTACACCTTAACATGAAGCATAGGAATGAGATGCGTTATCTCGTTTTAGGAAGCATTAGAACTCTATTGCTTCGAAACGTAGATATCTGCAAACGCTACTTTCTAGCAAGGAAGTGTCGTATTTACATTTATTTAAAGTGTAGACGAGGAATACATAACACTTCGCAATGAATGTTATATCTTATCATGAAACATAGAACTGAGGTGCGATATCGCGTTTTAAGAAGCATTAGAAATACATTGCTTCGATACGTAGACATCTGCAAACGCTACTTCCTAGCAAGGAAGTGTGGCATTTACAATCTATTGATGTGAATACGAGGTATAGATGACACTTCGCATTGAATATTGTATCTTATCATGAAACATAGAATTGAGATGCGATATCTCGTTTTAAGAAGCATCAGAACTCTATTGCTTCGATACGTAAACATCTGCAAGCGCTATATCCTAGCAAGGAAGTGTCGCATTTACATTCCGTTGAAGTGAATACGAGGTATACATGCCACTCCGCAATGAATATTATACCTTATCATAAAACATAGAAATGAGAAGCAATATCCCGTTTTAAGAAGCATTAGAACTCTATTGCTTCGATACATAAACATCTGCAAGCGCTATTACCTAGCAAGGAAGTGTCGCATTTACATTCATTGGAAGTGTAGACTAGGAGTACATAGCACTCCGCTACGAATATTATATCTTATCATGAAACATAGAAAGGAGATGCAATATCTCGTTTTAAGGAGCATTAGGAAGCTACTGCTTCGATACGTAGACATCTGCAAACGCTATTTCCAAGAAACAAAATGTCGCATTTACATTCATTTGATGTGAATACGTGGTATACATGACACCTCGCAATGAATATTATATCTTATCATGAGACATAGAGATGAGGTGCGATATCGCGTTTTAAGGAGAATTAGAACTCTATAGCTTCGATACAGAGATATCTGGGAACGTAATTTCCTAGAAAGGAAGTGTCGCATTTTGTGACGTCTGGCGTCACCCCCCAGCATCAACCCCTGGACGCATGCAACCAGCCAAACCTACCTGCAGAACCAGCAACTGGAACAGAGCGGTGTCTCACTCACACCGTGTTCCGCTGCCTCACTCGCACCGCCGAGTATACCTGTCTCGCTCGTACCGGGCACCAGTGTCTCACTCGCTCCACCGAGTATGCCTGTCTCGCCCGAACCAAGGACGGGCAGCCCTATCTCCCTCGCACCGAGGATTCCGTCCTGCAGGAAGACGTAGCCGCAGCCCATCACCTGAATGGGGTCCTTTCCAATTCCGGGAACAGGATCTGCTAGAACCTATATATTACTTCTAAGCTAGGACATACATACCATATCATGACTCGTATATAAGAATTCCTCCGATCTCCCTGCCACGAGCGTCCGCGACCGTAGCGCCGCGCTAAACGAGGAGGTCAGAGACGCGTCTCCAGAACACACACTCTGACTCGAGATCTCCTACCGAGGAGTCGATACCTCTAGTTCTAGATTACAGTTCTTGTATACTTTAAACCTAGAATATATTTTATTTTTACTTTTACTATATCCAAGTACAAGTTCTTTTACCAAGTCTACTATTTCCACATCCATTAATTTTATCAAGTGTCTATAATACTAGTTCTACTTTTAACATTACATTTAGCTACGAATTCTTCCACGGGTTCTTCCATACAACTGGGGTTGATCTACATCAAATTGAAGGAGTATAGAAAACGGCTTTGTGACGTTGAGATAGAGCGGATCACCGCTTATCCTTCAGATCATAGTCGAAAGTACAGAAAAACCTGGTGAAATGAATCGTGCTTCCGGTTTGTGAAGAACGCGACGTGCGGGTAGGAAGAATTTCTTACGATCACTTGTGCCTGAATATTTGGAGGACGTTCCGAGAGTCCTCGTATACCAGCGACCTGAATTCGCACTAGCTCAGCCGCCCCTTTCCCAAGCGACAGTCGACGCTTCCGATCCAGACACCACGACACATCACGCCGATTATGTCACATTCAGCATCATCGCTGAATTCCAACCGCCGTCCTCCTCTTCGCTGGCGACTGATCGAGATTTCCGTAGCAGCCAACAGAACGAAATCCGCTACGATCCCAGCAAACGATCCCTACACGCCGTTTCTACGTACAAATCGAGAGAGAAATCATCGAAAGGTAGGGTCATTCCCTTATTATCGCGAGTGTTTTCGCTAGTGTCGCGTCAGCCGAAATTGTCGGACCCGGTCTTAACGCGTTCCCGCGGACCGAATTACCGGAAAATAGGCTCGTGTCGTAAAGCCTCCGGAGCAACGGAAAATAGTTTCACCGGAAGTGATACCTCGTATTCACCTCAAAAGAATGTAAATGCGACACTTCCTTGCTAGGAAATAAGGTTTGCAGATATCTACGTATCGAAGAAGTAGAGCTTTAATGCTTTTTGAATCGCCATATCGCATCTCATTTCTATGTTTCATCATAAGATATGATATTCATTGCGAAGTGTCATGTATACATCGTATTCCTCTCAAGAGAATGTAAATGCTACACTTCCATGCTAGGAAATAGCGTATTCAGATGTCCACGTATCGTAGCAATAGATTTCTAATGCTTCTTAGATCGCGATATCGCATCTCATTCCTATGTTTCGTGATAAGTTATAATATTCATTGCGAAGTGTCATGTACACCTCGTATTCACTTCAAAAGAATGTAAATGCGACACTTCCATGCTAGGAAATAGCGTATTCAGATGTCCACGTATCGTAGCAATAGATTTATAATGCTTCTTAGATCGCGATATCGCATCTCATTTCTATGTTTCGTGATAAGTTATAATATTCATTCCGAAGTGTCATGTATACCTCGAATTCACTTCAAAAGAATGAAAATGCGAATCTTCCTTGCAAGGAAATAGCGTTTGCAGATGTCAACGTATCGTAGCAATAGAGTTCTAATGCTTCTCAAAACGCGATATCGCATCTCATTTCTATGCATCATGATAAGATATAATTTTCATTGCGAAGTGTCATGTATACCTCGTATTCACTCCAAACGAATGTAAATGCGACACTTACTTTCTAGGAAATAGCGTTTTCAGATGTCTACGTATCGTAGCAATGGAGTTCTAATGCTTCTTAAAACGCGATATCGCATCTCATTTATATGTTTCGTGATAAGATATAATATTCATTGCGAAGTGTTATGTGTACCTTGTATTCACATCTAAAGAATGTAAATGCGACACTTCCTTGCTAGTAAATAGCGTTTGCAGTGTTCTACGTATCGTAGCAATAGTTCTAATGCTTCTTAAAACGGGATATCGCATCTCATTTCCATGTTTCATGTCACGATATAATTTTCATTGCGAAGTGTCATGCATTCCTCGTATACACATCTAAAGAATGTAAATGCGACACTTCGTTGCTAGGTAATAGCGTTTGCAAATGTCTACGTATCAAAGCAACAGAGTTCTAAAGCTTCTTAAAACACGATATCGCATCTCATTTCTATGTTTCATGATAAGATATAATATTCACTGCGGAGTGTCATGTATACCGTGTATTCACTTCAAAAGAATGTAAATGCGACTATTCCTTGCCAGGAAATAGCGTTTGCAGATGCCTACGTATCGTAGCAATAGAGTTGTAGTGCTTCTCAAAACGCGATATCGCATCTCATTCCTATGCTTCATGATAAGATATAATATTCTTAGCGAAGTGTCATGTATACCTCGTATTCACCCCAAACGAATGTAAATGTGACACTTCCTTGCTAGGAAATAGCCTATTCAGATGTCTACGTATTGTAGCAATAGAGTTCTAATGCTACTTAAATCGCGATATCGCATCTCATTTCTATATTTCGTGATAAGATATAATATTCATTGCGAAGTGTCATGTATACCTAGTATTCACTTCAAAAGAATGTAAATGACACTATTGCTTGCTAGGAAATGGTGTTTGCAGAGGTCTACGTATCGTAGCAATAGTGTTCTAATGCTACTCAAATCGCGCAATCGCATCTCATATATACGTTTCGTGATAAGATATTATATTCATTGCGAAGTGTCATGTATACCTCGTGTTCACTTCAAAAGAATGTAAATGCGACGTTTGCATCCTTGGGAATATCGTTTGCAGATGTCTACTTATCGTAGCAAAAGAGTCCTAATGCTTCTTAAAACAAGATGTCGCATTTCATTTCTATGTTTCGTGATAAGATATAATATTCATTGCGAAGTGTCATGTATTCCTCGTATTCACATCTAAAGAATGTAAATGCGACCCTTCCTTGCTAGGTAATAATGTTTGCAAATGTCTACGTATCGAAGCAATAGAGTTCTAAAGCTTCTTAAAACACAATATCGCATCTCATTTCTATGTTTCATGTTGAGATCTATTATTCATTGCGAAGTGTCACTAATACCTCGCATACACATCAAATGAATGTAAATGCGACACTTCTATGCTAGGAAACAGCGTTTGCAGATGTCTACGTATCATAGCAATAGAGTTCTAATACTGCTTAAAACGCGATTTCGCATCTCATTTCTATGTTTCATGATAAGATATAATATTCATAGCGAAATGACATGTATACCTCGTCTACAATTCAAAAGAACGTAAATGCGACACTTCGCTGCTAGGAAATGTGTTTCAATATGTATCGAAGCAATAGAGTTCTAATGCTTGTTTAAACGCGATATCGCATCTCATTTCTATGTATCATGATAAGATATAATGTTCATTGCGAACTGTTATGTATACGTAGTCTACACTTCTAAAGAATGTAAATGCCACACTTCCTTGCCAGGAAATAGAGTTTCCAGATGTCTACGTATCGAAGCAATAGAGTTGTACTGCTTCATAAAACGCGATATCGCATCTCATATCTGTCTCGTGATACGATATAATATTCAATGCGTAGTGATATGTATACCTCGTCTACACTTCAAAAGAATGCAATTGCCACACAACCTTGCTAGAAAATGCATTTCCAGATGTCTACGTATCGGTGCAATATAGTTCTAATGCTCCTTAAAACGCGATATCGTATCTGATTTCTATGTTTCACGATAAGATACAATATCCATTGCGAAGTGTTATGTATACCTCGTCTACACTTCAAGAGAATGTAAATGCCACACATCCTTGCTAGGAAAAGCGTTTCCAGATGTCTACGTGTCGAAGCAATAGAGTTCTAATGATTCTTGAAACGCATTATCGCATCTCATTTCTATGTATCATGATAAGATATAATATTCATTGCGAAGTGTTATGTATACCTCGTCTGCACTTCAAAAGAATGTAAATGCCACACATCCTGGCTAAGAAATAGCGTTTCCGGATGTCTACCTATCGAAGCAATAAAGTTGTAATGCTTCTTAGAACGCGATATCGCATCTCAATTCTATTTTTCATGATAAGATATAATATTCATTGCGAAGTGTCATGTATTCTCGTCTACACGTCAAAAGAATGTAAATGCAACACTTCCTTGCTAGGGAATAGCGTTTCCAGATGTATACGTATCGAAGCAATAGAGTTCTAATGGCGACGGGTAGAGGTACTTCTCACACCCGAGAACCATCCTGTTTGTCTCCATGGACCATGGCAGCGGTCTTATCGTTGCAGAGCTCTGGATCCTATCCTTCGGGCTTCAGGGTCTCTTCTTGCTCACTTCCCGACTCCTCCACCGTCGAGCCCGTCACGCTACCTCGGCGCACAGCCCTTCCGCGAACCTGCGGTCTTATTATCCGCCGAAGAGGCGTCTTATGGGTCGGTTCTTCCATCAGCTCGCCAGTCTAATCCGTAGAACGGTGAGAGAGAAACGAACGGGGGGGGGGGGGGGGGGGGGGGGGGAATGTTCTACCATCGTGTATTTCACGCTCCTCGCAAATACAGCTATCGCGATGGTCCGTGTCGCGCTTCTCGCATGGGTGGTGATCTGCCAGCTAGTCTATCCGAAGCAGGGGGGGGGGGGGTGAGCGAGCCTTGTGACTTCACCACGTCACAGTACATACAAATTTGCGATTAAGTAGCTATGTGTTCAAATTCAATTCCGAATAATGCACTAAAAAGCATCCCAGATAACAAACGGCAAGATGGTAGCGACACCATGCCGGCACTATATTGCCACTTCCGAGGAGTGTCAACTGATTCGTAGTCATCTGTGACCGGATTCGTTGACTAAAATGCCAGAACGTGTTACCAGCACGTTCTAGACAAGCGAATCGCGCAGAACCAGCACCATGGTGACACGCGTATCATCGCTCCATTCATGAATCTCCTCAGCAATGACGCAGGATCACATTTGGCAATGGGGAACCTGTGCTTTCATACAAATTAGAACCGTTAGATGTCAGTAGATGTCCAGCATAAGAGTATTGATAGACATTTTGATGGTCGTTTTCCTATATTTATAGTTATTGAGCGAGTCGTATATATTTCTTTCAATCCATCATAGACTAAAAATATTATTTATAAAAAAATATTACTTATAAAATAAAAATTCATGCTGTTGCGTCCCTAACTTCGCGTTGTGTAATTTTTTAAATAACATGCTCTCCTCGTATTTAATGTAACCCTCTATTGCATGAATTTGTAACAATAAATTGAAGAAAATATATATAAAATAAGTGTATATATTTTTATGACAAAGTAATTATCGACTTTATGGAAAAAATCGCCCTATCGAGCTAGTTTATAGAAAATAATAAAATCGAGTTCTTATATCTTTGTTTTGTGCCGGTGTATCTATTTTGGAATCAAATAAATAAATTGCACAGTTTACTCATTTTTCATATTTGCTTATAATTTTTATGGAAACAGCTTCCCCATTAGTAAATGTCAGCCTACGCCACAACCACGCGTGTAGCTATGGTGAGCTGATAGTGTTATTGTCACAGCCGTGTAGCCCGTGTGCTATATCTCAGTGCTTTAATAGTGCCGTGATACGAATGCCGCCCCAGTACTAACAGTATGCCATTTCGAAATCTGAGTAGGAGCACTTTGTTAGCACAGTTCTGTCACGGAATTCGTTCCATCCGTTGTCATTGGCGTGCCAATCGCTGGCTGTTTGGGATATTGTAGTGCATGAGGCAGACTTGTTCCTTATCATCGTCAAGGAGATGGATTTTCACTCCCGCCTTTTTGAATTTTTTAAATTATTGTTTGGAATTTTTGCCGTTTCTGTATCTCTATGACCGCATTGTGGATTCAACTTATGTACGATCTTTTTGGTCTTCATCTTTTGTTACATGTAATATTATATATGTGATGCACGCTGGTTATGTAATGCTCCGATTTGTAAGCCTCAGATACTTTTATTCTTTGGTAAAGCAACTTATTCGATTAATATATATTCATTAGATATAGATATAAACAATTAGAAAAATGTTATTAAAACGCTATTAAATATGTTGTTGCAATTATATATTTAAGGTCTGAAGATGTAGATGCAATTAATGTCCGATATTTTACGTGATCCAATCGACGTATCAAGTGAGGCTATGAAATATAAAAATCTTTTACTATTCTTCGACCCCTTTACATGTTACATGAATGATAAATTCTGCAAGACAAGAAGCCTGAATTAGTGAGATATCTAGGAACATAAGTAATTTGTAAGTAACAAATCTTTTCTCTTTGAAATATTTGCCTTTGCATAGAATAGAACGTATAGATATAATTGCCTGTTTTGTACCCATTTCGTTCCAATTCTATTATAGCCTTTGAGCAAAAGTAATATTGATTATACTTGATTTTTGCAATAGTTCTTTAATTAACAGATTTTATTAACCTAGAATCATCATTCGACGGATGTATCAATCTACTTTGTAGCTCCATCAGTTTCTTTTTCTGCACGCTACTTTCCATTTTCAGTTCCGTATACTTATCCTTTATCACCATCATATATGTTGCGTAAAATTACAATAACTTTTTGTCCTCAAATTTTGCGGATATTTCAATTAAATTTCCTTTGATTAAATAAGCGGAAATTAAAAAACAGTGGCACGTACCATTTCTTGGAAACGTTGTATCGTAATTTGCATCTGACTGTTTTGAAAGGCAAGCACTTTACTTAACGTTTGCAATGATTCGGTTAGCGAAGTAAAGTAATATTCTACTTTCGAAATTGTTGGCTCTTGTAATTCTAAGGCAAATATATTCATCTGTCGACATCGTGAACATTGTTTTTTGGCAAAATTCCAGAAAAACAAATATACTATAAGTAAAATAATAAACACCATAATATTAAGTTTAATTCTGTTCATCATTGCCTTGTTGGACACATCCATAACAATATACAGGGTGGGGCAGTAATAATTAGCACCTCAGATATCCACGAAACTATAAGTTTCATAGAAGTTTTTGCTAATATAAAATTGCATAGTACAAAGGGGCTATACGTTGATGAAAATAGTTTTTTTGTAAGTGGAGTTATGTTGGACATATGAAGGTTACCTTCATTTTTTAAAATGAATTGGTATGTCCATTCTTCCGTAATACGATAGAGCATTTTAAAGCAAGTTTAACGATCTGTAACATGAAGGCATTGAAGGTTACAAAAAGTAAAGAAAGGCGATAATACTCACGGCTTTGATAGTAAATGAAACAGACGTATTGTAAACAGTGGTGGAAGGCGTAATAATTACCGTTTACTTCACTGTGAATAAACACTTTTCGAAGGGCATTTCAATAGTTTGCAGCATAAGTTAAACATGATAAGATTAGTATTGAAAAATCAGTTCGAATACGTTTGGTTAGGCTGTTCTTTGTGTCGTTCATTTTATAAGTACTGAGCTGCGGATTGCTGCGGATGAGGACAGCTCACAAAATTGTTGAACTATGGAAGATTATCATTGTGAATTTGAATCAAAAGGTAATTAAATTCCATTAGATTGTAAACAGATCTCAATGTTTCATTTTAGATAGTAAGATTAAATACTCTTTACAAAACTACAAGAATGGATACATACCTTTCTGTTATTATTACTTCATAAGGAATTATAATTGCAATTATATAGTTCATTACGATAAAAAATATTTCTCAGAAAATTCTAAATATTAAATAAAAGAATCAAGTAAAACATTTTTAATAATTACGAATATGAAGAATACTTGAACATTCCAATAGAAAGATGTCTAAACAGGAGCTAGAAAAGTCAAACATTCAATTTCTATTCCAGAATTCATCTATAACAGGTAAAATGTTTCGAAAGCTTTAATTACAGTCTTTAATGCAAGCAGTTGGGCAGTATTTCAATTTTTAAGAAAATTGATGAAAGTCAACCATTTTGAAGTGGTCAGAATCTTTGTCGTTTGAGCAATAAGTGAATAACAAATAACTGCATAAATTCCAGGCTTAAAAACTTATGGATTAAATCCTATGCAGACTCGTTTATGAGCGAGTTACTAAATAATAATCCACACTAAGTAATCATTTTAAAACTTAAACGATTACATCTCGCGAACTTTCAAAGATATCAGAAGCGTGAAAAGTATGTGGTTTATCAAAAACTCTTCTAAAAGAACGGACGAAGCCAATAGAAATCTTTGTTGAAGTAAGCAAGTTCTAAAGTTCTAAGCAACGCGATTGCCCTTATCTGCCTATATTTCATAGCAAGTAAGTTCTGAATTTCTATGAAATCCGATGGAATTTCTCACTACTAACGTTTCAAAGTAAGTTCTCAAATCCTCAGTTCTACGTTTAAAACTATGTGTGTTCTATATATCTATGTAAAATGATGGTTCCTATTAGTTGTGACGGAAACCTATATATAGTAAGTCAGGGAAGCTCGAAGGGGTTAATTATCTAAATGCTTTAAGGTGTAAAACGTACTATAATCAAAAGCGATCTATCGTTCCAATGTATCCGCTCACGTACAACTTTTCTTGGTTGCCAGCTGCTCAGAAAGTAGCAAAGGGATAGACTACACGACCCCGGGAACCCTGGGGCGGAACAACCCTTGAAACTTCGAAATGGTCCTCCTCTCAACTACGCCTAGCCAAGTACACACACTCAGGTCGCGAGATACTGAAGTCACGGCATGTTTATTTATGGTCTCGACGTGGGTTTAACTAAGAAGGGCTACGGGAAACTACGCAACACGCCGCAAATTACCGGGTATCATAACTCGCTTCACGATATAAGATACAATATACAATATGCGACGCAAGAAATGGGACGCTTAAGCGAATAAGCTCTCACGTTCTCTTCTTCAGGTTCCTTGAATTCGCTGGTGGTCCTCGGGTCTCCTGCATCCTCCTCGGGGCTCCTTGGTGGAGTGGGCTGTAGGCTTCGGTATTGTTCGAGTCCATCGATCAGTGGATTTCGGCGATTTCCTCTTCTCGCCTCCTTGGGTGTCCCTGAGGGGATCCTCCTGATCATTTAAATTGTGTAGCGCCTCGCGCGCCGCGCTCCCATGGCCCACCTGCAGGGCCGCTGGACTTTTGAGTTCTCTTTAGGGGGTTAAGGATGGTTGAGGACCTTCTCACATCCCAGAGCATTATCAAGCACAAAAGCAGATAAGCATCATGCGATGCATAGAGCTTTACAACCTTCTAACTTACTTTGAACTGTTTATATGAAATGCAATATTGAGGTGCATGAAGCATGACAAATTAAATGCTTCGGCACCTGGACATCTAGAAAAGCTATCCCCGGGCAAGAAAGTATAGGGTTCACACTCAATTCATATGCAGAAGCAGATAAACATAACGCGATGCTATCAATATTACATCTTATCATGAAATATAGAAGTAAGATGCGCAGCCGCGTTTTACGAAGCATTACAACTCTATTGCTTCTAAACCTTCAGATATAGAAACGATACTCCGTAGCAAGGAAGTGACCCATTTACATTCATTTGAAGTGTAGAGGAGATATACATAACGCGTTGCATTGAAATTACATCTTATCATGTGACTTAGAATTGATATGCGATATCGCGTTTTATAAAGGGTTAGAAATCTATTGCTTCGATGCGTAGACATCTAGAAACGCAATTTCCTAGCCGAGAAGTGTGGCATTTGCATTCTTTTGAAGTGTAGACGAGGTATACATAACACATCGCAATGAATATCTTATCTTATCATGAAACATACATGAGATGCGATATCGCGTTCTAGGAAGCATTAGAATATTATAGCTTATCTTGAAACCAAGAAATGAGATGCGATATCGCGTTTTAAGAAGCAGTGGAACCCTATTGCTTGGGTACGTGGACATCAGAGAACACTATTTCCTAGCAAGGATGTGTGGCCTTCACATTTTTTTGAAGTGTATACGAGGTCCACATAGCTCTTCGCATAGAATATTGCATCTTATCATGATACGTAGAAATGAGATGCGATATCGCATTTTAAGCAGCATTAGAACTCTATTGCTGCGATACGTAGACATCTGCAGGCGCTATTTCCTAGCATGGAAGTGTCGCATTTACATTCTTTTGAAGTGAATACGAGGTATGCATAATAACACACAATGAATGTTATATCTTATTACGAAACATAGAAATGAAATACGACATCTCGTTTTAAGAAGCATTAGTACTCTATTGCTGTGATACGTAGACATCTGCAAACTCTATTTCCTAGCAAGGAAATGTCGCACTTACATTCCATTGAAGTGAGTACGAGGTGTACATAACACTCCACAATGAATATTATATCTTATCACGAAACATAGAAATGAAATGCGACATCGCGTTCTAAGAAGCATTAGAACTCTATTGCTACGATACGTAGACATCTGCAAACGCTATTTCCTAGCATGGAAGTGTCGCATTTACATTCCATTGAAGTGAAAACGAGGTATGCATGACACTTCGCAATGGATATTATATCTTATCAGGAAACATAGAAATGAGATGCGACATCTCGTTTTTAGAAGTATTAGAGCACTATTCTTTCGATACGTGGTCATCTGGAGACTCTATTTCCTAGCAAGGAAGTGTCGCATTTACATTCTTTTGAAGTGAGTACGAGGTATACATGACACTTCGCAATGAATATTATATCTTATCATGAAACATAGAAGTGAGATGCGATATCGCGTTTTAAGAAGCATTAGAACTCTATTGCTACGATACGTAGACATCTGCAAACAATATTTCCTCTCAAGGAAGTGTCGCATTTACATTCTTTTGAAGTGAATACGAGATATTCATAACACTCCACAATGAGAATTATATCTTATCACGAAACGTAGAAATGAAATGCGACATCTCGTTTTAAGAAGCATTAGAACTCTATTGCTACGATACGTAGACATCCGCAAACGCTATTTCCTAGCATGGAAGTGTCGCATTTACATTATTTTGAAGTGAATACGAGGTATACATGACACTTCGCAATGAGTATTATATCTTACAATGAAACATAGGGATGAGGTGCGACATCGCGTTTTGAGAAGCATTAGAACTCTATTGCTAATATACGTAGACATCTGCAAACGTTATTTCCTAGCAAGGAAGTGTCGCATTTACATTCTTTTGAAGTGAATACGAGGTATACATAACATTCCACAATGAATATTATATCCTATTACGAAACATAGAAATGAAATGCGACATCTCGTTTTAAGAAGCATTAGAACTCTATTGCTACGATACGTAGACATCCGCAAACGCTATTTCCTAGCATGTAAGTGTCGCATTTACATCCTTTTGAAGTGAATACGTGGTATGCATGACACTTCGCAATGAATATTATATCTTATCATGAAACATAGGAATGAGATGCTATATCGCGTTTTGAGAAGCATTAGAACCCTATTGTTTCGATACGTAGACATCCGCAAACGCTACTTCCAAGCAAGGAAGTGTCGCAATTACATTCTTTTGACGTGAATACTAGGTATACATAACACTCCACAATGAATATGATATCTTATCACGAACCATAGAAATGAAATGCGTCATCTCGTTTTAAGAAACATTAGAACTCTCTTGCTACGATACGTAGACATCTGCAAACGCTATTTCCTAGCATGGAAGTGTCGCATTTACATTCCATTGAAGTGAATACGAGGTATACATAACACTCCACAATGAATATTATATCTTATCACGAAACACAGAAATGAGGTGCGACATCTCGTTTTAAGAATTATTAGAACTCTATTCTTCCGATACGTGGTCATCTGGAAACGTTATTTCCGAGCAAGGAAGTGTCGCATTTACATTCCTTTGAAGAGAATACGAGGTATACATAACACTCCATAATGAATAATATATCTTATCATGAAACGTAGAAGTGAGATGTGATATCGCGTTTTAAGAATCATTAGATCTCTATTGTTTCGACACGTAGTCATCTTGAAACGCTATTTCCTAGCAAGGAAGTGTCGCATTTACATTCCTTTGAAGTGAATACGAGGTATACATGACACTTCGCAATGAATATTATATCTGATCATGAAACATAGAAATGAGATGCGACATCACGATTTGAGAAGCATTAGAACCCTATTGCTAATATACGTAGACATCTGCAAACTCTCTTTCCTAGCAAGGAAATGTCGCACTTACATCTCATTGATGCGAATACGACGTATACATAACACTCCACAATGAATATTATATCTTATCACGAAACATAGAAATGAAATGCGACATCTCGTTTTAAGAAGCATTAGAACTCTCTTGCTACGATACGTAGACATCTGCAAACGCTATTTCCTAGCATTGAAGTGTCGCATTTACATTCCATTGGAGTGAATACGAGGTATGCGTGACACATCGCAATGGATATTATATCTTATCATGAAACATAGAAATGAGACGCGACATCTCGTTTTAAGAAGTATTGGAACTCTACTGCTACGATACGTAGACATCTGCAAACAATATTTCCTAGCAAGGAAGTGTCGCATTTACATTCTTTTGACGTGAATACGAGGTATACATAACAATCCATAATGAATAATATATCTTATCATGAAACATGGAAGTGAGATGTGATATCGCGTTTTAAGAATCATTAGATCTCTATTGTTTCGACACGTAGTCATCTGGAAACGCTATTTCCTAGCAAGGAAGTGTCGCATTTACATTCCTTTGAAGTGAATGCGAGGTATACATGGCACTTCGCAATGAATATTATATCTGATCATGAAATATAGATGTGAGATGCGATATCGCGCTTTAAGAAGCATTAGAATTCTAGTGCTACGATACGTAGACATCTGCAAACAATATTTCCTAGCAAGGAAGTGTCACATTTACATCCTTTCGAAGTGAATACAAGGTATACATGACACTTCGCAATGAATAATATATCTGATCATGAAACATAGTAATGAGATGCGACATCGCGATTTGAGAAGCATTAGAACCCTATTGGTAATATACGTAGACATCTGCAGACTCTGTTTCCTAGCAAGGAAATGTCGCACTTACATTCCATTGAAGTGAGTACGAGGTATACATAACACTCCACAATGAATATTATACCTTATCACGAAACATTGAAATGAAATGCGACATCGCGTTCTAAGAAGCATTAGAACTCTATTGCTACGATACGTAGACATCTGCAAACGCTATTTCCTAGCATGGAAGGGTCGCATTTACATTCTTTTGACGTGAATACGAGGTATACATAACACTCCATAATGAATAATATATCATGAAACATAGATGTGAGATGTGATATCGCGTTTTAAGAGTTATTAGATCCCTATTGTTTCGTCACGTAGTCATCTGGAAACGCGATTTCCTAGCAAGGAAGTGTCGCATTTATATCCTTTTGAAGTGAATACGAGGTATACATAACACACCACAATGAATATTATATCTTATCATGAAACATAGAAATGAATTGCGATATCGCGATTTGAGAAGCATTAGAACTCTATTGCTTCGATACGTAAACATCTGGAAACGTAATTTCCTAGAAAGGAAGTGTCGTATTTACATTCTCCTGAGAGGAATACGATGTATACATAACACTTCGCAATGAATATTATATCTTATGTTGAAACATAGAAATGAGATGCGATATGGCGATTCAAGAAGCATTAGAACTCTATTTCTTCGATGCGTAGATATCTGCAAACCTTATTTCCTAGTAAGGAAGAGTCGCATTTACATTCTTTTGAAGTGTCACGTCCTGAAGTCGCGAAAGCGCTCGTCACGTGGACACTTATCGTAGCCGTTCCCGATATCGACGCGAATTGCGCGGAGCTGGGTTCGTCTGCGGACAAGACTCGATTTACCGGGTACAAAGACGTGCAACTTACCTTTCGATGCTCTTGATTCATTGACTTCTTTCTCGGTCCAGGTAGCGTAGGCGCCGAGGGTCGGTGACCCGGATAACGGTGGCGTACGGCTGGAACGGCGGAATGGAGACTGGAATCAGGCGCCAGGTAGGCAGATCCCGGCTAACCGGTATTGAAGCTGGAATCGGGCGCTCGGAGGCTCGTACGGGACGTACGGCGGCGAAGACTTCCTTGGTAGGATACAGAAGAGCTCTGCGACGGTCCGGATATTTGGGTGCACCACCCACGTATTCACGCGCAAGCCTACGGTTGAATTCCTTCCTCCCCGCGCGTCGTGTACGCTTTACCCAAGAATCGAAGCTCATCGAAAGTCCTTGCACATCGGTAAAGCACGGCACGGCAAAGCGCTGGTTCGCTCTAGCTTACCGGATCCGCCTAGGCGCAATATACCCTGACACAACAGAAATAAAGTAAGAGCGGCTAAGCGTTGGTTCGCTCTAACCGTCCAGCCATAAAACCGTTGAGGATGATTTAATAGAAATAGTAACTAATCGCGAGCGTACCCGTGGAATGGAATGTAAAAGGAATTTGTAATTGAAACAGAATAAACACTTTGACTTGTTATAAACTAAGATATATTCTTACTTGAATACCCTAATACACTAAATCTAAGTTACTACGTAATGTATAATGAGAGAAATGGAAGTTGAATAAAATAAAGACTCCACTATGGGAGATGCGAATGAGTTCGGTGCATTGAGCTGCGAGCTCGTATGCCTGAGAGCCAATTGCTCTGTTCGGATCGAAGAATGATACTGATGTCGGATCGGCGCGTCCGCGACCTCCTCGGGTCGCGCGGCGCGCGAGTCGCTGGGCCCCAGAGTGAGGACGGCGCGTGGGCGGAGAGCGGGGAGAATGCTCGTGGTGGGGTCGCCCGCGTTACGCGGTGAGCCACGCGCGTGGGCCGCAAGCTCGAGCGTGAGCGCGTCTTAATCTATATCGCATTTATAAATACATATTTACAGATCTTTGCTTATTTCGATGTGACTGTGGTTTATGTATGTACATGAATGTGTAGTGTGCTTATCCTAATATCGTCGGTACGAGAATAGCGTGTACAGATACGTGATTGCAGGAGAATCCAGTTCGTAGGCGTCGTAGCTCTCCTCATCCTCGTAGCGTGGGGTGGAATCGTCCCTCGCGTATGTGTGGCGTCGCCTCCCCGTTCCGTGGCGGCGAGTATGCGGGTTGCCAGCGTGTAGGGGATCCGGATGCTGGAGGAGATGCGGATGCTGATCTGTGGCCGTCGAAGGTGGCGGGCGGCGTCTGAGGGTGGCAGGCGGAACGCCTGACGTCACAAAAGGCGACACTTCCATGCTAGGCGTTTGCAGATATCTAGGTTTCGAAGCAATAGAGTTCTAATGCTTCTTAAAACGGGGTATCGCATCTCATTTCTATGTCTCATGATAGGATATAATAATCATTGTGGAGAGTTATGTATACCACGTTTTCACTTCAAAAGAATGTAAATACTTCCTTGCTATTAAATAGCAAGGAATTTGCATATGTCTACGTATCGAAGCAATAGAGTTCTAATGCTCCTTCAAACGCGATATCGCATCTCATTTCTATGATTCATGATAAGATATAATATTCATTGCGAAGTGTCACTTATACCTCGCATACACCGCAAATGAATGTAAATGCGACACTTCCTTGCTAGGAAATAGATTTTGCACATGTCTACGTAACGAAGCGATTGAGTTCTAATGCTTGTTAGAATGAGGTATCGCATCTCATTTCTATGTTTCATTATAAGATATAATATTCATTGTGGAGCGTTCTGAATACCTCGCATTCACTTCAAAAGAATGTAAATGCCACACTTCCCTGCTAGGAAATAGCGTTTGCAGTTGTCTAAGTCTCGAAGCAATAGGTTCCTAATCCTTCTTGATACGCGATATCGCATCTCATTTCTATGTTTCATGATAGGATATAATTTTCATTGCGAAATGTCACCAATACCTCGCATACACTTCAAATGAATGTAACTGCGACACTTACTTGCTAGGAAATAGCGTTTGCATATGTCTACGTATCGTAGCAATAGAGTTCTAATGCTTCCTAAAACGCGATATCGCATCTCATTTCTATGTTTCATGGTAGGATATAATATGATTTGCGGAGTGTTATGTATTCCTCGTCTACACTTCAAGTGAATGTAAATGCGACACTTCCTTGCAAGGAAATAGCGTTTGCAAATGTCTACCTATCGTAGCAGTAGTGTTCTAATGCTTCTTAGAACGCGATGTCGCATCTCATTTCTATGTTTCATAGTAAGATATAATATGATTTGCTAAGTTTTATGTATTCCTCGTCTACAGTTCAAATGAATGTAAATGCGACACTTCTTTGCAAGGAAATAGCATTTGCAGATGTCTACGTATCGTAGCAATAGAGATCTTATGATTCTTAAAACGCGATATCGCATCACATTTCTATGTTTCATGGTAAGATATAATATGATTTGCGAAGTGTTATGTATTCCTCGTCTACACTTCAAATGAATGTAAATGCGACACTTCTTTGCAAGGAAATAGCGTTTGCAAACGTCTACGTATCGTAGCAATAGAGTTCTTATGATTCTTAAAACGCGATATCGCATCTCATTTCTATGTTTCATGGTAAGATATAATATGATTTGCGAAGTGTTATGTATTCCTTGTCTACACTTCAAATGAATGTAAATGCGACACTTCTTTGCAAGGAAATAGCGTTTGCAGATGTCTACGTATCGTAGCAATAGAGTTCTTATGATTCTTAAAACGCGATATCGCATCTCATTTCTATGTTTCAAGGTAAGATATAATACGAATTGCGGAGTGTTATGTATTCCTCGTCTACACTTCAAATGAATGTAAATGCGACACTTCCTTGCAAGGAAATAGCGTTTGCAAATGTCTACCTATCGTAGCAGTAGTGTTCTAATGCTTCTTAGAACGCGATGTCGCATCTCATTTCTATGTTTCATGGTAAGATATAATATGATTTGCGAAGTGTTATGTATTCCTCGTCTACACTTCAAATGAATGTAAATGCGACACTTCTCTGCAAGGAAATAGCGTTTGCAGATGTCTACTTATCGTAGCAATAGAGTTCTTATGATTCTTAAAACGCGATATCGCATCTCATTTCTATGTTTCGTGGTAAGATATAATATGATTTGCGGAGTGTTATGTATTCCTCGTCTACACTTCAAATGAATGCAAATGCGACACTTCCTTGTAACGAAATAGCATTTGCAAATGTCTACCTATCGTAGCAGTAGTGTTCTAATGCTTCTTAGAACGCGATATCGCATCTCATTTCTATGTTTCATGGTAAGATATAATATGACTTGCGAAGTGTTATGTATTACTCGTCTACACTTGAAATGAATGTAAATGGGACACTTCCTTGCAAGGAAATAGCGTTTGCAGATGTCTACGTATCGAAGCAATAGAGTTCAAATGCTTCTTAAAACGAGATATTGCATCTCATATCTATGTTTCATGATAAGATATAATATGATTTGCGAAGTGTCATGTATTCCTCGTCTACACTTCAAATGAATGTAAATGCGACACTTCTTTGCAAGGAAATAGCGTTTGCACATGTCTACGTATCGTAGCAATAGAGTTCTTATGATTCTTAAAACGCGATATCGCATCACATTTCTATGTTTCATGGTAAGATATAATATGATTTGCGGAGTGTTATGTATTCCTCGTCTACACTTCAAATGAATGTGAATGCGACACTTCCTCGCTAGGAAATAGCGTTTGCAGATGTCTACGTATCGTAGCACTTGAGTTCTAATGCTTCTTAAAACGCGATATCGCATCTCATTTCTATGTTTCATGGTAAGATATAATATGATTTGCGAAGTGTTATGTATTCCTCGTCTACACTTCAAATGAATGTAAATGCGACACTTCCTTGCAAGGAAATAGCGTTTGCAGATGTCTACGTATCAAAGCAATAGAGATCTAATGCTTCTTAAAACGCGATATCGCATCTCATTTCTATGCTTCATGGTAAGGTATAATATGATTTGCGAAGTGTTATGTATTCCTCGTCTACACTTCAAATGAATGTAAATGCGACACTTCTTTGCAAGGAAATAGCGTTTGCAGATGTCTACGTATCGTTGCAATAGAGTTCTTATGATTCTTAAAACGCGATATCGCATCACATTTCTATGTTTCATGGTAAGATATAATATGATTTGCGGAGTGTTATTTATTCCTCGTCTACACTTCAAATGATTGTAAATGCGACACTTCCTTGCAAGGAAATAGCGTTTGCAAATGTCTACCTATCGTGGCAGTAGTGTTCTAATGCTTCTTAGAACGCGATGTCGCATCTCATTTCTATGTTTCATGGTAAGATATAATATGATTTGCGAAGTTTTATGAATTCTTCGTCTACAGTTCAAATGAATGTAAATGCGACAGTTCTTTGCAAGGAAATAGCGTTTGCAGATGTCTACGTATCGTAGCAATAGAGATCTTATGATTCTTAAAACGCGATATTGCATCACATTTCTATGTTTCATGGTAAGATATAATATGATTTGCGAAGTGTTATGTATTCCTCGTCTACACTTCAAATGAATGTAAATGCGACACTTCTCTGTAAGGAAATAGCGTTTGCAGATGTCTACTTATCGTAGCAATAGAGTTCTTATGATTCTTAAAACGCGATATCGCATCTCATTTCTATGTTTCGTGGTAAGATATAATATGATTTGCGGAGTGTTATGTATTCCTCGTCTACACCTCAAATGAATGCAAATGCGACACTTCCTTGCAACGAAATAGCGTTTGCAAATGTCTACCTATCGTAGCAGTAGTGTTCTAATGCTTCTTAGAACGCGATATCGCATCTCATTTCCATGTTTCATGGTAAGATATAATATGACTTGCGAAGTGTTATGTATTACTCGTCTACACTTGAAATGAATGTAAATGGGACACTTCCTTGCAAGGAAATAGCGTTTGCAGATGTCTACGTATCGAAGCAATAGAGTTCAAATGCTTCTTAAAACGAGATATTGCATCTCATATCTATGTTTCATGATAAGATATAATATGATTTGCGAAGAGTCATGTATTCCTCGTCTACACTTCAAATGAATGTAAATGCGACACTTCTTTGCAAGGAAATAGCGTTTGCAGATGTCTACGTATCGTAGCAATAGAGTTCTTATGATTCTTAAAACGCGATATCGCATCACATTTCTATGTTTCATGGTAAGATATAATATGATTTGCGGAGTGTTATGTATTCCTCGTCTACACTTCAAATGAATGTGAATGCGACACTTCCTCGCTAGGAAATAGCGTTTGCAGATGTCTACGTATCGTAGCACTTGAGTTCTAATGCTTCTTAAAACGCGATATCGCATCTCATTTCTATGTTTCATGGTAAGATATAATATGATTTGCGAAGTGATATGTATTCCTCGTCTACACTTCAAATGAATGTAAATGCGACACTTCCTTGCAAGGAAATAGCGTTTGCAGATGTCTACGTATCAAAGCAATAGAGATCTAATGCTTCTTAAAACGCGATATCGCATCTCATTTCTATGCTTCATGGTAAGGTATAATATGATTTGCGAAGTGTTATGTATCCGCCGTCTACACTTCAAATGAATGTAAATGCGACACTTTCATGCAAGGACATAGCGTTTGCAGATGTCTACGTATCGTAGCAATGGATTTCTGATGCTTCTTAAAACGCGATATCGCATCTCATTTTTATGTTTCATGGTAAGGTATAATATGATTTGCGAAGTGTTATGTATTCCTCGTCTACACTTCAAATGAATGTAAATGCGACACTTCTTTGCAAGGAAATAGCGTTTGCAGATGTCTACGTATCGTTGCAATAGAGTTCTTATGATTCTTAAAACGCGATATCGCATCACATTTCTATGTTTCATGGTAAGATATAATATGATTTGCGGAGTGTTATGTATTCCTCGTCTACACCTCAAATGAATCTGAATGCGACACTTCCTCGCTAGGAAATAGCGTTTCCAGATGTCTACGTATCGTAGCAGTTGAGTTCTAATGCTTCTTAAAACGCGATATCGCATCTCATTTCTATGTTTCATGGTAAGGTATAATATGATTTGAGAAGTGTTATGTATTCCTCGTCTACACTTCAAATGAATGTAAATGCGACACTTCTTTGCAAGGAAATAGCGTTTGCAAATGTCTACGTATCGTAGCAATAGAGTTCTTATGATTCTTAAAACGCGATATCGCATCTCATTTCTATGTTTCATGGTAAGATATAATATGATTTGCGAAGTGTTATGTATTCCTCGTCTACACAGCAATTGAATGTAAATGCGACACTTCTTTGCAAGGAAATGGCGTTTGCAGATGTCTACGTATCGTAGCAATAGAGTTCTTATGATTCTTAAAACGCGATATCGCATCCCATTTCTATGTTTCATGGTAAGATATAATATGATTTGCGGAGTGTTATGTACTCCTCGTCTACACTTCAAATGAATGTAAATGCGACACTTCCTTGCAAGACAATAGCGTTTGCAAATGTCTACCTATCGTAGCAGTAGTGTTCTAATGCTTCTTAGAACGCGATGTCGCATCTCATTTCTATGTTTCATGGTAAGATATAATATGATTTGCGAACTGTTATGCATTCCACGTCTACACTTCAAATGAATGTAAATGCGACACTTCTTTGCAAGGAAATAGGGTTTGCAGATGCCTACGTATCGTAGCAATAGAGTTCTTATGATTCTTAAAACGCGATATCGCATCTCATTTCTATGTTTCGTGGTAAGATATAATATGATTTGCGGAGTGTTATGTATTCCTCGTCTACACTTCAAATGAATGCAAATGCGACACTTCCTTGCAACGAAATAGCGTTTGCAAATGTCTACCTATCGTAGCAGTAGTGTTCTAATGCTTCTTAGAACGCGATATCGCATCTCATTTCTACGTTTCATGGTAAGATATAATATGACTTGCGAAGTGTTATGTATTACTCGTCTACACTTGAAATGAATGTGAATGGGACACTTCCTTGCAAGGAAATAGCGTTTGCAGATGTCTACGTATCGAAGCAATAGAGTTCAAATGCTTCTTAAAACGAGATATTGCATCTCATATCTATGTTTCATGATAAGATATAATATGATTTGCGAAGTGTCATGTATTCCTCGTCTACACTTCAAATGAATGTAAATGCGACACTTCTTTGCAAGGAAATAGCGTTTGCAGATGTCTACGTATCGTAGCAATAGAGTTCTAATGCTTCTTAAAACGCGATATCGCATCTCATTTCTATGTTTCATGGTAAGATGTAATATGATTTGCGAAGTGTTATGCATTCCTCGTCTACGATTCAAATGAATGTAAATGCGACACTTCCTTGCAAGGAAATAGCGTTTGCAGATGTCTATGTATCGTAGCAATAGAGTTCTTATAATTCTTAAAACGCGATATCGCGTCTCATTTCTATGTTTCATGGCAAGATATAACATGATTTGCGAAGTGTCCTGTATTCCTCGTCTACACTTCAAATGAATGTAAATGCGACTCTTACTTGCAAGGAAATAGCGTTTGCAGATGTCTACGTATCGAAGCAATAGTGTTCAAATGCTTCTTAAAACGCGATATCGCATCTCATTTCTATGTTTCATGGCAAGATATGATATGATTTGCGAAGTATCATGTATTCCTCGTCTACACTTCAAATGAATGTAAATGCGACACTTCCTTGCTAGGAAATAGCGATTGCAGATGTCTACGTATCGTAGCAATAGCTTTCTAATGCTTCTTAAAACGCGATATCGCTTCTCATTTCTACGTTTCATGGTAAGATGTAATATGATTTGCGAAGTGTTATGCATTCCTCGCCTACGATTCAAATGAATGTAAATGCGACACTTCCTTGCAAGGAAATAGCGTTTGCAGATGTCTACGTATCGCAGCAATAGAGTTCATATGATTCTTAAAACGCGATATCGCATCTCATTTCTATGTTTCATGGTAAGATGTAATATGATTTGCGAAGTGTTATGCATTCCTCGTCTACGATTCAAATGAATGTAAATGCGACACTTCCTTGCAAGGAAATAGCGTTTGCAGATGTCTATGTATCGTAGCAGTAGAGTTCTTATAATTCTTAAAACGCGATATCGCGTCTCATTTCTATGTTTCATGGCAAGATATAACATGATTTGCTAAGTGTTATGTATTCCTCGTCTACACTTCAAATGAATGTAAATGCGACACTTCCTTGCAAGGAAATAGCGTTTGCAGATGTCTACGTATCGAAGCAATAGAGTTCAAATGCTTCTTAAAACGAGATATTGCATCTCATATCTATGTTTCATAAGATATATTATTCATTGCGAAGTGTTATGCATTCCTCGTCTACGATTCAAATGAAAGTAAATGCCACACTTCCTTGCAAGGAAATAGCGATTGCAGATGTCTACGTATCGTAGCAATAGCTTTCTAATGCTTCTTAAAACGCGATATCGCATCTCATTTCTATGTTTCATGGTAAGATGTAATATGATTTGCGAAGTGTTATGCATTCCTCGTCTACGATTCAAATGAATGTAAATGCGACACTTCCTAGCAAGGAAATAGCGTTTGCAGATGTCTACGTATCGTAGCAATAGAGTTCTTATAATTCTTAAAACGCGATATCGCATCTCATTTCTATGTTTCATGGTAAGATATAACATGATTTTCGAAGTATTCTGTATTCCTCGTCTACACTTCTAATGAATGTAAATGCGACTCTTACTTGCAAGGAAGTAGCGTTTGCAGATGTCTACGTATCGAAGCAATAGTGTTCAAATGCTTCTTAAAACGCGATATCGCATCTCATTTCTATGTTTCATGGTAAGATATAACATGATTTGCGAAGTCTTATGTATTCCTCGTCTACACTTCAAATGAATGTGAATGCGATACTTCCTCGCTAGGAAATAGCGTTTGCAGATGTCTACGTATCGTTAGCAATAGCTTTCTAATGCTTCTTAAAACGCGATATCGCATCTCATTTCTATGTTTAATGGTAAGATATAAAACGATTTGCGAAGTGTCATGTATTCCTCGTCTACACTTCAAATGAATGTAAATGCGACACTTCCTTGCAAGGAAATAGCGTTTGCAGACGTCTACGTATCGTAGCAATAGAGTTCTTATGATTCTTAAAACGCGATATTGCATCTCATTTCTATGTTTCTTGGTAAGATATAATATGATTTGCGAAGTATCATGTATTCCTCGTCTACACTTCAAATGAATGTAAACGCGACACTTCTTTGCTAGGAAATAGCGTTTGCAAATGTCTACGTATCGTAGCAATAGTGTTCTAATGCTTCTTGAAACGCGATATCGCATCTCATTTCTATGTTTCATGGTAAGATATAACATGATTTGCGAAGTCTTATGTATTCCTCGTCTACACTTCAAATGAATGTGAATGCGATACTTCCTCGCTAGGAAATAGCGTTTGCAGATGTCTACGTAACGTTAGCAATAGCTTTCTAATGCTTCTTAAAACGCGATATCGCATCTCATTTCTATGTTTCATGGTAAGATGTAATATGATTTGCGAAGTGTTATGCATTCCTCGTCTACGATTCAAATGAATGTAAATGCGACACTTCCTTGCAAGGAAATAGCGTTTGCAGATGTCTATGTATCGTAGCAATAGAGTTCTTATAATTCTTAAAACGCGATATCGCGTCTCATTTCTATGTTTCATGGCAAGATATAACATGATTTGCGAAGTGTTATGTATTCCTCGTCTACACTTCAAATGAATGTAAATGCCACACTTCCTTGCAAGGAAATAGCGTTTGCAGATGTCTACGTATCGAGGCAATAGAGTTCATATGCTTCTTAAAACGAGATATTGCATCTCATATCTATGTTTCATAAGATATATTATTCATTGCGAAGTGTTATGCATTCCTCGTCTACGATTCAAATGAAAGTAAATGCCACACTTCCTTGCAAGGAAATAGCGATTGCAGATGTCTACGTATCGAAGCAATAGAGTTCAAATGCTTCTTAAAACGAGATATTGCATCTCATATCTATGTTTCACATGATATATTATTCATTGCGAAGTGTTATGCATTCCTCGTCTACGATTCAAATGAAAGTAAATGCCACACTTCCTTGCAAGGAAATAGCGATTGCAGATGTCTACGTATCGTAGCAATAGCTTTCTAATGCTTCTTAAAACGCGATATCGCATCTCATTTCTATGTTTCATGGTAAGATGTAATATGATTTGCGAAGTGTTATGCATTCCTCGTCTACGATTCAAATGAATGTAAATGCGACACTTCCTAGCAAGGAAATAGCGTTTGCAGATGTCTACGTATCGTAGCAATAGAGTTCTTATAATTCTTAAAACGCGATATCGCATCTCATTTCTATGTTTCATGGTAAGATATAACATGATTTGCGAAGTGTTATGTATTCCTCGTCTACACTGCAAATGAATGTGATTGCGATACTTCCTCGCTAGGAAATAGCGTTTGCAGATGTCTACGTATCGTAGCAGTAGCTTTCTAGTGCTTCTTAAAACGCGATATCGCATCTCATTTCTATGTTTCATGGTAAGATATAATATGATTTGCGAAGTATCATGTATTCCTCGTCTACACTTCAAATGAATGTGAATGCGACACTTCCTTGCTAGGAAATAGCGATTGCAGATATCTACGTATCGTAGCAATAGAGTTCATATGATTCTTAAAGCGCGATATCGCATCTCATTTCTATGTTTCATGGTAAGATATAACATGATTTGCGAAGTGTTATGTATTCCTCGACTACACTTCAAATGAATGTAAATGCGACCCTTCCTTGCTAGGAAATAGCGTCTGCAGATGTCTACGTATCGTAGCAATAGCTTTCTAGTGCTTCTTAATACGCGATATCGCATCTCATTTCTGTGTTTCATGGTAAGATATAACATGATTTGCGAAGCCTTATGTATTCCTCGTCTACACTTCAAATGAATGTGAATGCGATACTTCCTCGCTAGGAAATAGCTTTTGCAGATGTCTACGTATCGTTAGTAATAGCTTTCTAATGCTTCTTAAAACGCGATATCGCATCTCATTTCTATGTTTCATGGTAAGATGTAATATGATTTGCGAAGTGTTATGCATTCCTCGTCTACGATTCAAATGAATGTAAATGCGACACTTCCTTGCAAGGAAATAGCGTTTGCAGATGTCTATGTATCGTAGCAATAGAGTTCTTATAATTCTTAAAACGCGATATCGCGTCTCATTTCTATGTTTCATGGCAAGATATAACATGATTTGCGAAGTGTTATGTATTCCTCGTCTACACTTCAAATGAATGTAAATGCGACACTTCCTTGCAAGGAAATAGCGTTTGCAGATGTCTACGTATCGAAGCAATAGAGTTCAAATGCTTCTTAAAACGAGATATTGCATCTCATATCTATGTTTCACATGATATATTATTCATTGCGAAGTGTTATGCATTCCTCGTCTACGATTCAAATGAAAGTAAATGCCACACTTCCTTGCAAGGAAATAGCGATTGCAGATGTCTACGTATCGTAGCAATAGCTTTTTAATGCTTCTTAAAACGCGATATCGCATCTCATTTCTATGTTTCATGGTAAGATGTAATATGATTTGCGAAGTGTTATGCATTCCTCGTCTACGATTCAAATGAATGTAAATGCGACACTTCCTAGCAAGGAAATAGCGTTTGCAGATGTCTACGTATCGTAGCAATAGAGTTCTTATAATTCTTAAAACGCGATATCGCATCTCATTTCTATGTTTCATGGTAAGATATAACATGATTTTCGAAGTGTCCTGTATTCCTCGTCTACACTTCAAATGAATGTAAACGCGACACTTCTTTGCTAGGGAATAGCGTTTGCAAATGTCTACGTATCGTAGCAATAGTGTTCTAATGCTTCTTGAAACGCGATATCGCATCTCATTTCTATGTTTCATGGTAAGATATAACATGATTTGCGAAGTCTTATGTATTCCTCGTCTACACTTCAAATGAATGTGAATGCGATACTTCCTCGCTAGGAAATAGCGTTTGCAGATGTCTACGTATCGTTAGCAATAGCTTTCTAATGCTTCTTAAAACGCGATATCGCATCTCATTTCTATGTTTCATGGTAAGATGTAATATGATTTGCGAAGTGTTATGCATTCCTCGTCTACGATTCAAACGAATGTAAATGCGACACTTCCTTGCAAGGAAATAGCGTTTGCAGATGTCTATGTATCGTAGCAATAGAGTTCTTATAATTCTTAAAACGCGATATCGCGTCTCATTTCTATGTTTCATGGCAAGATATAACATGATTTGCGAAGTGTTATGTATTCCTCGTCTACACTTCAAATGAATGTAAATGCCACACTTCCTTGCAAGGAAATAGCGTTTGCAGATGTCTACGTATCGAAGCAATAGAGTTCATATGCTTCTTAAAACGAGATATTGCATCTCATATCTATGTTTCATAAGATATATTATTCATTGCGAAGTGTTATGCATTCCTCGTCTACGATTCAAATGAAAGTAAATGCCACACTTCCTTGCAAGGAAATAGCGATTGCAGATGTCTACGTATCGTAGCAATAGCTTTCTAATGCTTCTTAAAACGCGATATCGCATCTCATTTCTATGTTTCATGGTAAGATGTAATATGATTTGCGAAGTGTTATGCATTCCTCGTCAACGATTCAAATGAATGTAAATGCGACACTTCCTAGCAAGGAAATAGCGTTTGCAGATGTCTACGTATCGTAGCAATAGAGTTCTTATAATTCTTAAAACGCGATATCGCATCTCATTTCTATGTTTCATGGTAAGATATAACATGATTTGCGAAGTGTTATGTATTCCTCGTCTACACTTCAAATGAATGTAAATGCGACACTTCCTTGCAAGGAAATAGCGTTTGCAGATGTCTACGTATCGAAGCAATAGAGTTCAAATGCTTCTTAAAACGAGATATTGCATCTCATATCTATGTTTCACATGATATATTATTCATTGCGAAGTGTTATGCATTCCTCGTCTACGATTCAAATGAAAGTAAATGCCACACTTCCTTGCAAGGAAATAGCGATTGCAGATGTCTACGTATCGTAGCAATAGCTTTCTAATGCTTCTTAAAACGCGATATCGCATCTCATTTCTATGTTTCATGGTAAGATGTAATATGATTTGCGAAGTGTTATGCATTCCTCGTCTACGATTCAAATGAATGTAAATGCGACACTTCCTAGCAAGGAAATAGCGTTTGCAGATGTCTACGTATCGTAGCAATAGAGTTCTTATAATTCTTAAAACGCGATATCGCATCTCATTTCTATGTTTCATGGTAAGATATAACATGATTTGCGAAGTGTTATGTATTCCTCGTCTACACTGCAAATGAATGTGATTGCGATACTTCCTCGCTAGGAAATAGCGTTTGCAGATGTCTACGTATCGTAGCAGTAGCTTTCTAGTGCTTCTTAAAACGCGATATCGCATCTCATTTCTATGTTTCATGGTAAGATATAATATGATTTGCGAAGTATCATGTATTCCTCGTCTACACTTCAAATGAATGTAAATGCGACACTTCCTTGCTAGGAAATAGCGATTGCAGATATCTACGTATCGTAGCAATAGAGTTCATATGATTCTTAAAGCGCGATATCGCATCTCATTTCTATGTTTCATGGTAAGATATAACATGATTTGCGAAGTGTTATGTATTCCTCGACTACACTTCAAATGAATGTAAATGCGACCCTTCCTTGCTAGGAAATAGCGTCTGCAGATGTCTACGTATCGTAGCAATAGCTTTCTAGTGCTTCTTAATACGCGATATCGCATCTCATTTCTGTGTTTCATGGTAAGATATAACATGATTTGCGAAGCCTTATGTATTCCTCGTCTACACTTCAAATGAATGTGAATGCGATACTTCCTCGCTAGGAAATAGCTTTTGCAGATGTCTACGTATCGTTAGTAATAGCTTTCTAATGCTTCTTAAAACGCGATATCGCATCTCATTTCTATGTTTCATGGTAAGATGTAATATGATTTGCGAAGTGTTATGCATTCCTCGTCTACGATTCAAATGAATGTAAATGCGACACTTCCTTGCAAGGAAATAGCGTTTGCAGATGTCTATGTATCGTAGCAATAGAGTTCTTATAATTCTTAAAACGCGATATCGCGTCTCATTTCTATGTTTCATGGCAAGATATAACATGATTTGCGAAGTGTTATGTATTCCTCGTCTACACTTCAAATGAATGTAAATGCGACACTTCCTTGCAAGGAAATAGCGTTTGCAGATGTCTACGTATCGAAGCAATAGAGTTCAAATGCTTCTTAAAACGAGATATTGCATCTCATATCTATGTTTCACATGATATATTATTCATTGCGAAGTGTTATGCATTCCTCGTCTACGATTCAAATGAAAGTAAATGCCACACTTCCTTGCAAGGAAATAGCGATTGCAGATGTCTACGTATCGTAGCAATAGCTTTCTAATGCTTCTTAAAACGCGATATCGCATCTCATTTCTATGTTTCATGGTAAGATGTAATATGATTTGCGAAGTGTTATGCATTCCTCGTCTACGATTCAAATGAATGTAAATGCGACACTTCCTAGCAAGGAAATAGCGTTTGCAGATGTCTACGTATCGTAGCAATAGAGTTCTTATAATTCTTAAAACGCGATATCGCATCTCATTTCTATGTTTCATGGTAAGATATAACATGATTTTCGAAGTGTCCTGTATTCCTCGTCTACACTTCAAATGAATGTAAACGCGACACTTCTTTGCTAGGGAATAGCGTTTGCAAATGTCTACGTATCGTAGCAATAGTGTTCTAATGCTTCTTGAAACGCGATATCGCATCTCATTTCTATGTTTCATGGTAAGATATAACATGATTTGCGAAGTCTTATGTATTCCTCGTCTACACTTCAAATGAATGTGAATGCGATACTTCCTCGCTAGGAAATAGCGTTTGCAGATGTCTACGTATCGTTAGCAATAGCTTTCTAATGCTTCTTAAAACGCGATATCGCATCTCATTTCTATGTTTCATGGTAAGATGTAATATGATTTGCGAAGTGTTATGCATTCCTCGTCTACGATTCAAACGAATGTAAATGCGACACTTCCTTGCAAGGAAATAGCGTTTGCAGATGTCTATGTATCGTAGCAATGGAGTTCTTATAATTCTTAAAACGCGATATCGCGTCTCATTTCTATGTTTCATGGCAAGATATAACATGATTTGCGAAGTGTTATGTATTCCTCGTCTACACTTCAAATGAATGTAAATGCCACACTTCCTTGCAAGGAAATAGCGTTTGCAGATGTCTACGTATCGAAGCAATAGAGTTCATATGCTTCTTAAAACGAGATATTGCATCTCATATCTATGTTTCATAAGATATATTATTCATTGCGAAGTGTTATGCATTCCTCGTCTACGATTCAAATGAAAGTAAATGCCACACTTCCTTGCAAGGAAATAGCGATTGCAGATGTCTACGTATCGTAGCAATAGCTTTCTAATGCTTCTTAAAACGCGATATCGCATCTCATTTCTATGTTTCATGGTAAGATGTAATATGATTTGCGAAGTGTTATGCATTCCTCGTCAACGATTCAAATGAATGTAAATGCGACACTTCCTAGCAAGGAAATAGCGTTTGCAGATGTCTACGTATCGTAGCAATAGAGTTCTTATAATTCTTAAAACGCGATATCGCATCTCATTTCTATGTTTCATGGTAAGATATAACATGATTTGCGAAGTGTTATGTATTCCTCGTCTACACTTCAAATGAATGTGATTGCGATACTTCCTCGCTAGGAAATAGCGTTTGCAGATGTCTACGTATCGTAGCAATAGCTTTCTAGTGCTTCTTAAAACGCGATATCGCATCTCATTTCTATGTTTCATGGTAAGATATAATATGATTTGCGAAGTATCATGTATTCCTCGTCTACACTTCAAATGAATGTAAATGCGACACTTCCTTGCTAGGAAATAGCGATTGCAGATATCTACGTATCGTAGCA
This sequence comes from Xylocopa sonorina, assembly GCF_050948175.1. Classification (NCBI taxonomy): domain Eukaryota; kingdom Metazoa; phylum Arthropoda; class Insecta; order Hymenoptera; family Apidae; genus Xylocopa; species Xylocopa sonorina. The sequence goes on from NW_027490311.1 coordinate 418,959, forward strand.
ATAGAGTTCATATGATTCTTAAAGCGCGATATCGCATCTCATTTCTATGTTTCATGGTAAGATATAACATGATTTGCGAAGTGTTATGTATTCCTCGACTACACTTCAAATGAATGTAAATGCGACCCTTCCTTGCTAGGAAATAGCGTCTGCAGATGTCTACGTATCGTAGCAATAGCTTTCTAGTGCTTCTTAAAACGCGATATCGCATCTCATTTCTGTGTTTCATGGTAAGATATAACATGATTTGCGAAGCCTTATGTATTCCTCGTCTACACTTCAAATGAATGTGAATGCGATACTTCCTCGCTAGGAAATAGCGTTTGCAGATGTCTACGTATCGTTAGCAATAGCTTTCTAATGCTTCTTAAAACGCGATATCGCATCTCATTTCTATGTTTCATGGTAAGATGTAATATGATTTGCGAAGTGTTATGCATTCCTCGTCTACGATTCAAATGAATGTAAATGCGACACTTGCTTCCAAGGAAATAGCGTTTGCAGATGTCTATGTATCGTAGCAATAGAGTTCTTATAATTCTTAAAACGCGATATCGCGTCTCATTTCTATGTTTCATGGCAAGATATAACATGATTTGCGAAGTGTTATGTATTCCTCGTCTACACTTCAAATGAATGTAAATGCGACACTTCCTTGCAAGGAAATAGCGTTTGCAGATGTCTACGTATCGAAGCAATAGAGTTCAAATGCTTCTTAAAACGAGATATTGCATCTATTATCTATGTTTCACATGATATATTATTCATTGCGAAGTGTTATGCATTCCTCGTCTACGATTCAAATGAAAGTAAATGCCACACTTCCTTGCAAGGAAATAGCGATTGCAGATGTCTACGTATCGTAGCAATAGCTTTCTAATGCTTCTTAAAACGCGATATCGCATCTCATTTCTATGTTTCATGGTAAGATGTAATATGATTTGCGAAGTGTTATGCATTCCTCGTCTACGATTCAAATGAATGTAAATGCGACACTTCCTAGCAAGGAAATAGCGTTTGCAGATGTCTACGTATCGTAGCAATAGAGTTCTTATAATTCTTAAAACGCGATATCGCATCTCATTTCTATGTTTCATGGTAAGATATAACATGATTTTCGAAGTGTCCTGTATTCCTCGTCTACACTTCAAATGAATGTAAATGCGACTCTTACTTGCAAGGAAGTAGCGTTTGCAGATGTCTACGTATCGAAGCAATAGTGTTCTAATGCTTCTTGAAACGCGATATCGCATCTCATTTCTATGTTTCATGGTAAGATATAACATGATTTGCGAAGACTTATGTATTCCTCGTCTACACTTCAAATGAATGTGAATGCGATACTTCCTCGCTAGGAAATAGCGTTTGCAGATGTCTACGTATCGTTAGCAATAGCTTTCTAATGCTTCTTAAAACGCGATATCGCATCTCATTTCTATGTTTCATGGTAAGATGTAATATGATTTGCGAAGTGTTATGCATTCCTCGCCTACGATTCAAATGAATGTAAATGCGACACTTCCTTGCAAGGAAATAGCGTTTGCAGATGTCTATGTATCGTAGCAATAGTGTTCTTATAATTCTTAAAACGCGATATCGCGTCTCATTTCTTTGTTTCATGGCAAGATATAACATGATTTGCGAAGTGTTATGTATTCCTCGTCTACACTTCAAATGAATGTGATTGCGACACTTTCTTGCAAGGAAATAGCGTTTGCAGATGTCTACGTATCGAAGCAATAGAGTTCAAATGCTTGTTAAAACGAGATATTGCATCTCATATCTATGTTTCATGATGAGATATAATATTCATTGCGATGTGTTAAGCATTCCTCGTCTACGATTCAAATGAATGTAAATACGACACTTCTTTGCAAGGAAATAGCGATTGCAGATGTCTACGTATCGTAGCAATAGAGTTCATATGATTCTTAAAACGCGATATCGCATCTCATTTCTATGTTTCATGGTAAGATATAATATGATTTGCGAAGTGTTATGTATTCCTCGTCTACACATCAAATGAATGTAAATGCGACACTTTCTTGCTAGGAAATAGCGTTTGCAAATGTCTACCTATCGTAGCAATAGTGTTCTAATGCTTCTTAAAACGCGATATCGCATCTCATTTCTATGTTTCATGGTAAGATATAATACGATTTGCGAACTGTTATGTATTCCACGTCTACACTTCAAATGAATGTAAATGCGACACTTCCTTGCAAGGAAATAGCGTTTGCAGATGTCTACGTATCGAAGCAATAGTGTTCAAATGCTTCTTAAAACGAGATATTGCATCTCATATCTATGTGTCATGATAAGATATAATATTCATTGCGAAGTGTTATGCATTCCTCGTCTACGATTCAAATGAATGTAAATGCGACACTTCTTTGCAAGGAAATAGCGATTGCAGATGTATACCTGTCGTAGCAATAGAGTTCATATGATTCTTGAAACGCGAAATCGCATCTCATTTCTATGTTTCATGGTAAGATATAATATGATTTGCGAAGTGTTATGTATTCCTCGCCTACACTTCAAATGAATGTAAATGCGACACTTCTTTGCTAGGGAATAGCGTCTGCAGATGTCTAGGTATCGTAGCAATAGAGTTCTAATGCCTCTTAAAACGCGATATCGCATCTCATTTCAATGTTTCATGGTAAGATATAATATGATTTGCGAAGTGTTATGTATTCCTCGTCTACACTTCAAATGAATGTAAATGCGACACTTCTTTGCTAGGAAATAGCGTTTGCAAATGTCTACCTATCGTAGCAATAGCTTTCTAATGCTTCTTAATACGCGATATCGCATCTCATTTCTATGTTTCATTGTAAGACATAATATGATTTTCGAAGTGTCCTGTATTCCTCGTCTACACTTCAAATGAATGTAAATGCGACACTTCCTTGCTAGGGAATAGCGTCTGCAGATGTCTAGGTATCGTAGCAATAGAGTTCTAATGCCTCTTAAAACGCGATATCGCATCTCATTTCAATGTTTCATGGTAAGATATAATATGATTTGCGAAGTGTTATGTATTCCTCGTCTACACTTCAAATGAATGTAAATGCGACACTTCTTTGCTAGGAAATAGCGTTTGCAAATGTCTACCTATCGTAGCAATAGCTTTCTAATGCTTCTTAATACGCGATATCGCATCTCATTTCTATGTTTCATGGTAAGATATAATATGATTTTCGAAGTGTCCTGTATTCCTCGTCTACACTTCAAATGAATGTAAATGCGACTCTTACTTGCAAGGATATAGCGTTTGCAGATGTCTACGTATCGAAGCAATAGAGTTCAAATGCTTCTTAAAACGAGATATTACATCTCATATCTATGTTTCATGATAAGATATAATATTCATTGCGAAGTGTTATGCATTCCTCGTCTACGATTCAAATGAATGTAAATGCGACACTTCCTTGCAAGGAAATAGCGTTTGCAGATGTCTACGTATCGTAGCAATAGAGTTCTAATGCTACTTAAAACGCGATATCGCATCTCATTTCTATGTTTCATGGTAAGATATAATATGATTTGCGAAGTGTTATGTATTCCTCGTCCACACTTCAAATGAATGTGAATGCGACACTTCCTCGCTAGGAAATAGCGTTTGCAGATGTCTGCGTATCGTAGCAGTAGAGTTCTAATGCTTCTTAATACGCGATATCGCATCTCATTTCTATGTTTGATGGTAAGATATAATATGATTTGCGAAGTGTTATGTATTCCTCGTCTACACATCAAATGAATGTAAATGCGACACTTTCTTGCAAGGGAATAGCGTTTGCAGATTTCCACGTATCGAAGCAATAGTGTTCAAATGCTTCTTAAAACGAGATATTGCATCTCATATCTATGTTTCATGATAAGATATAATATTCATTGCGCTGTGTTATGCATTCCTCGTCTACGATTCAAATGAATGTAAATGCGACACTTCTTTGCAAGGAAATAGCGATTGCAGATGTCTACGTTTCGTAGCAATAGAGTTCTTATGATTCTTAAAACGCGATATCGCATCACATTTCTATGTTTCATGGTAAGATATAATATGATTTGCGGAGTGTTATGTATTCCTCGTCTACACTTCAAATGAATGTGAATGCGACACTTCCTCGCAAGGAAATAGCGTTTGCAGATGTCTACGTATCGTAGCAGTTGAGTTCTAATGCTTCTTAAAACGCGATATCGCATCGCATTTCTATGTTTCATGGTAAGATATAATATGATTCGCGAAGTGTTATGTATTCCTCGTCTACACTTCAAATGAATGTAAATGCGACACTTCCTTGCAAGGAAATAGCGTTTGCAGATGTCTACGTATCGAAGCAATAGAGTTCAAATGCTTCTTAAAACGAGATATTGCATCTCATATCTACGTTTCATGATAAGATATAATATGATTTGCGAAGTGTCATGTATTCCTCGTCTACACTTCAAATGAATGTAAATGCGACACTTCTTTGCAAGGAAATAGCGTTTGCAGATGTCTACGTATCGTAGCAATAGAGTTCTTATGATTCTTAGAACGCGATATCGCATCACATTTCTATGTTTCATGGTAAGATATAATATGATTTGCGGAGTGTTATGTATTCCTCGTCTACACTTCAAATGAATGTGAATGCGACACTTCCTCGCTAGGAAATAGCGTTTGCAGATGTCTACGTATCGTAGCAGTTGAGTTCTAATGCTTCTTAAAACGCGATATCGCATCGCATTTCTATGTTTCATGGTAAGATATAATATGATTCGCGAAGTGTTATGTATTCCTCGTCTACACTTCAAATGAATGTAAATGCGACACTTCCTTGCAAGGAAATAGCGTTTGCAGATGTCTACGTATCAAAGCAATAGAGATCTAATGCTTCTTAAAACGCGATATCGCATCTCATTTCAATGCTTCATGGTAAGGTATAATATGATTTGCGAAGTGTTATGTATCCGTCGTCTACACTTCAAATGAATGTAAATGCGACACTTTCATGCAAGGAAATAACGTTTGCAGATGTCTACGTATCGTAGCAATGGATTTCTGATGCTTCTTAAAACGCGATATCGCATCTCATTTTTATGTTTCATGGTAAGGTATAATATGATTTGCGGAGTGTTATGTATTCCTCGTCTACACTTCAAATGAATGTGAATGCGACACTTCCTCGCTAGGAAATAGCGTTTCCAGATGTCTACGTATCGTATCAGTTGAGTTCTAATGCTTCTTAAAACGCGATATCGCATCTCATTTCTATGTTTCATGGTAAGGTATAATATGATTTGAGAAGTGTTATGTATTCCTCGTCTACACTTCAAATGAATGTAAATGCGACACTTCTTTGCAAGGAAATAGCGTTTTCAGATGTCTACGTATCGTAGCAATAGGGTTCTTGTGATTCTTAAAACGCGATATCGCATCTCATTTCTATGTTTCATGGTAAGATATAATATGATTTGCGAAGTGTTATGTATTCCTCGTCTACACTTCAAATGAATGTAAATGCGACACTCCCTTGCAAGGAAATAGCGTTTGCAGATGTCTACGTATCGTAGCAATAGAGTTCTTATGATTCCTAAAACGCGATATCGCATCACATTTCTATGTTTCATGGTAAGATATAATATGATTTGCGAAGTGTTATGTATTCCTCGTCTACACTTCAAATGAATGTAAATGCGACACTTCTTTGCAAGGAAATAGCGTTTGCAGATGTCTACGTATCGTAGCAATAGAGTTCTTATGATTCTTAAAACGCGATATCGCATCTCATTTCTATGTTTCAAGGTAAGATATAATATGATTTGCGGAGTGTTATGTATTCCTCGTCTACACTTCAAATGAATGTAAATGCGACACTTCCTTGCAAGGAAATAGCGTTTGCAGATGTCTACCTATCGTAGCAGTAGTGTTCTAATGCTTCTTAGAACGCGATGTCGCATCTCATTTCTATGTTTCATGGTAAGATATAATATGATTTGCGAAGTGTTATGTATTCCTCGTCTACACTTCAAACGAATGTAAATGCGACACTTCTATGCAAGGAAATAGCGTTTGCAGATGTCTATGTATCGTTGCATTAGAGTTCTTATGATTCTTAAAACGCGATATCGCATCACATTTCTATGTTTCATGGTAAGATATAATATGATTTGCGGAGTGTTATGTATTCCTCGTCTACACTTCAAATGAATGTGAATGCGACACTTCCTCGCTAGGAAATAGCGTTTCCAGATGTCTACGTATCGTTGCAATAGAGTTCTTATGATTCTTAAAACGCGATATCGCATCTCATTTCTATGTTTCATGGTAAGATATAATATGATTTGCGAAGTGTTATGTATTCCTCGTCTACACTTCAAATGAATGTAAATGCGACACTTCTTTGCAAGGAAATAGCGTTTGCAGATGTCAACTATCGTTGTAATAGAGTTCTTATGATTCTTAAAACGCGATATCGCATCTCATTTCTATGTTTCATGGTAAGATATAATATGATTTGCGGAGTGTTATGTATTCCTCGTCTACACTTCAAATGAATGTAAATGCGACACTTCCTTGCAAGGAAATAGCGTTTGCAGATGTCTACGTATCGTAGCAATAGAGATCTTATGATTCTTAAAACGCGATATCGCATCTCATTTCTATGTTTCATGGTAAGATATAATATGATTTGCGAAGTGTTATGTATTCCTCGTCTACACTTCAAATGAATGTAAATGCGACACTTCTTTGCAAGGAAATAGCGTTTGCAAATGTCTACCTATCGTAGCAGTAGTGTTCTAATGCTTCTTAGAACGCGATGTCGCATCTCATTTCTATGTTTCATGGTAAGATATAATATGATTTGCGAAGTGTTATGTATTCCTCGTCTACACTTCAAATGAATGTAAATGCGACACTTCTTTGCAAGGAAATAGCGTTTGCAGATGTCTACGTATCGTAGCAATAGAGTTCTTATGATTCTTAAAACGCGATATCGCATCTCATTTCTATGTTTCATGGTAAGATATAATATGATTTGCGGAGTGTTATGCATTCCACGTCTACACTTCAATTGAATGTAAATGCGACACTCCCTTGCAAGGAAATAGCGTTTGCAGATGTCTACGTATCGTAGCAATAGAGTTCTTATGATTCTTAAAACGCGATATCGCATCTCATTTCTATGTTTCATGGTAAGATATAATATGATTTGCGAAGTGTTATGTATTCCTCGTCTACACTTCAATTGAATGTAAATGCGACACTTCTTTGCAAGGAAATAGCGTTTGCAGATGTCTACGTATCGTAGCAATAGAGTTCTTATGATTCTTAAAACGCGATATCGCAACTCATTTCTATGTTTCATGGTAGGATATAATATGATTTGCGGAGTGTTATGTATTCCTCGTCTACACTTCAAACGAATGTAAATGCGACACTTCCTTGCCAGGAAATAGCGTTTGCAAATGTCTACCTATCGTAGCAGTAGTGTTCTAATGCTTCTTAGAACGCGATGTCGCATCTCATTTCTATGTTTCATAGTAAGATATAATATGATTTGCTAAGTTTTATGTATTCCTCGTCTACAGTTCAAATGAATGTAAATGCGACACTTCTTTGCAAGGAAATAGCATTTGCAGATGTCTACGTATCGTAGCAATAGAGATCTTATGATTCTTAAAGCGCGATATCGCATCACATTTCTATGTTTCATGGTAAGATATAATATGATTTGCGAAGTGTTATGTATTCCTCGTCTACACTTCAAATGAATGTAAATGCGACACTTCTTTGCAAGGAAATAGCGTTTGCAAATGTCTACCTATCGTAGCAGTAGTGTTCTAATGCTTCTTAGAACGCGATGTCGCATCTCATTTCTATGTTTCATGGTAAGATATAATATGATTTGCGAAGTGTTATGTATTCCTCGTCTACACTTCAAATGAATGTAAATGCGACACTTCTTTGCAAGGAAATAGCGTTTGCAGATGTCTACGTATCGTAGCAATAGAGTTCTTATGATTCTTAAAACGCGATATCGCATCTCATTTCTATGTTTCATGGTAAGATATAATATGATTTGCGGAGTGTTATGTATTCCTTGTCTACACTTCAAATGAAGGTAAATGCGACAACTCCTTGCAAGTAAATAGCGTTTGCAAATGTCTACCTATCGTAGCAGTAGTGTTCTAATGCTTCTTAGAACGCGATGTGGCATCTCATTTCTATGTTTCATGGTAAGATATAATATGATTTGCGAAGTGTTATGTATTCCTCGTCTACACTTCAAATGAATGTAAATGCGACACTTCCTTGCAAGGAAATAGCGTTTGCAGATGTCTACGTATCGTAGCAATGGATTTCTGATGCTTCTTAAAACGCGATATCGCATCTCATTTCTATGTTTCATGGTAAGATATAATATGATTTGCGGAGTGTTATGTATTCCTCGTCTACACTTCAAATGAATGTAAATGCGACACTTCCCTGCAAGGAAATAGCGTTTGCAAATGTCTACCTATCGTGGCAGTAGTGTTCTAATGCTTCTTAGAACGCGATGTCGCAACTCATTTCTATGTTTCATGGTAAGATATAATATGATTTGCGAAGTTTTATGAATTCTTCGTCTACAGTTCAAATGAATGTAAATGCGACACTTCTTTGCAAGGAAATAGCGTTTGCAGATGTCTACGTATCGTGGCAATAGAGTTCTTATGATTCTTAAAACGCGATATCGCATCACATTTCTATGTTTCATGGTAAGATATAATATGATTTGCGAAGTGTTATGTATTCCTTGTCTACACTTCAAATGAATGTAAATGCGACACTTCTTTGCAAGGAAATAGCGTTTGCAGATGTCTACGTATCGTAGCAATAGAGTTCTTATGATTCTTAAAACGCGATATCGCATCTCATTTCTATGTTTCAAGGTAAGATATAATACGAATTGCGGAGTGTTATGTATTCCTCGTCTACACTTCAAATGAATGTAAATGCGACACTTCCTTGCAAGGAAATAGCGTTTGCAAATGTCTACCTATCGTAGCAGTAGTGTTCCAATGCTTCTTAGAACGCGATGTCGCATCTCATTTCTATGTTTCATGGTAAGATATAATATGATTTGCGAAGTGTTATGTATTCCTCGTCTACACTTCAAATGAATGTAAATGCGACACTTCTCTGCAAGGAAATAGCGTTTGCAGATGTCTACTTATCGTAGCAATAAAGTTCTTATGATTCTTAAAACGCGATATCGCATCTCATTTCTATGTTTCGTGGTAAGATATAATATGATTTGCGAGTGTTATGTATTCCTCGTCTACACTTCAAATGAATGCAAATGCGACACTTCCTTGTAACGAAATAGCGTTTGCAAATGTCTACCTATCGTAGCAGTAGTGTTCTAATGCTTCTTAGAACGCGATATCGCATCTCATTTCTATGTTTCATGGTAAGATATAATATGACTTGCGAAGTGTTATGTATTACTCGTCTACACTTGAAATGAATGTAAATGGGACACTTCCTTGCAAGGAAATAGCGTTTGCAGATGTCTACGTATCGAAGCAATAGAGTTCAAATGCTTCTTAAAACGAGATATTGCATCTCATATCTATGTTTCATGATAAGATATAATATGATTTGCGAAGTGTCATGTATTCCTCGTCTACACTTCAAATGAATGTAAATGCGACACTTCTTTGCAAGGAAATAGCGTTTGCAGATGTCTACGTATCGTAGCAATAGAGTTCTAATGCTTCTTAAAACGCGATATCGCATCTCATTTCTATGTTTCATGGTAAGATATAATATGATTTGCGGAGTGTTATGTATTCCTCGTCTACACTTCAAATGAATGTAAATGCGACACTTCCTTGCAAGGAAATTGCGTTTGCAGATGTCTACGTATCAAAGCAATAGAGATCTAATGCTTCTTAAAACGCGATATCGCATCTCATTTCTATGCTTCATGGTAAGGTGTAATATGATTTGCGAAGTGTTATGTATCCGTCGTCTACACTTCAAATGAATGTAAATGCGACACTTTCATGCAAGGAAATTGCGTTTGCAGATGTCTACGTATCGTAGCAATGGATTTCTGATGCTTCTTAAAACGCGATATCGCATCTCATTTTTATGTTTCATGGTAAGGTATAATATGATTTGCGAAGTGTTATGTATTCCTCGTCTACACTTCAAATGAGTGTAAATGCGACACTTCTTTGCAAGGAAATAGCGTTTGCAGATGTCTACGTATCGTTGCAATAGAGTTCTTATGATTCTTAAAACGCGATATCGCATCACATTTCTATGTTTCATGGTAAGATATAATATGATTTGCGGATTGTTATGTATTCCTCGTCTACACCTCAAATGAATGTGAATGCGACACTTCCTCGCTAGGAAATAGCGTTTCCAGATGTCTACGTATCGTAGCAGTTGAGTTCTAATGCTTCTTAAAACGCGATATCGCATCTCATTTCTATGTTTCAAGGTAAGATATAATATAATTTGCGGAGTGTTATGTATTCCTCGTCTACACTTCAAATGAATGTAAATGCGACACTTCCTTGCAAGGAAATAGCGTTTGCAAATGTCTACCTATCGTAGCAGTAGTGTTCTAATGCTTCTTAGAACGCGATTGTCGCATCTCATTTCTATGTTTCATGGTAAGATATAATATGATTTGCGAAGTGTTATGTATTCCTCGTCTACACCTCAAATGAATGTAAATGCGACACTTCTTTGCAAGGAAATAGCGTTTGCAGATGTCTACGTATCGTAGCAATAGAGTTCATATGATTCTTAAAACGCGATATCGCATCTCATTTCTATGTTTCGTGGTAAGATATAATATGATTTGCGGAGTGCTATGTATTCCTCGTCTACTCTTCAAATGAATGTAAATGCGACACTTCTTTGCAAGGAAATAGCGTTTGCAGATGTCTACGTATCGTTGCAATAGAGTTCTTATGATTCTTAAAACGCGATATCGCATCACATTTCTATGTTTCATGGTAAGATATAATATGATTTGCGGAGTGTTATGTATTCCTCGTCTACACCTCAAATGAATGTGAATGCGACACTTCCTCGCTAGGAAATAGCGTTTCCAGATGTCTACGTATCGTAGCAGTTGAGTTCTAATGCTTCTTAAAACGCGATATCGCATCTCATTTCTATGTTTCAAGGTAAGATATAATATAATTTGCGGAGTGTTATGTATTCCTCGTCTACACTTCAAATGAATGTAAATGCGACACTTCCTTGCAAGGAAATAGCGTTTGCAAATGTCTACCTATCGTAGCAGTAGTGTTCTAATGCTTCTTAGAACGCGATGTCGCATCTCATTTCTATGTTTCATGGTAAGATATAATATGATTTGCGAAGTGTTATGTATTCCTCGTCTACACCTCAAATGAATGTAAATGCGACACTTCTTTGCAAGGAAATAGCGTTTGCAAATGTCTACCTATCGTAGCAGTAGTGTTCTAATGCTTCTTAGAACGCGATGTCGCATCTCATTTCTATGTTTCATGGTAAGATATAATATGATTTGCGGAGTGTTATGTATTCCTCGTCTACACTTCAAATGAATGTAAATGCGACCCTTCTTTGCTAGGAAATAGCATTTGCAAATGTCTACCTATCGTAGCAATAGCTTTCTAATGCTTCTTAATACGCGATATCGCATCTCATTTCTATGTTTCATGGTAAGATATAATATGATTTTCGAAGTGTCCTGTGTTCCTCGTCTACACTTCGAATGAATGTAAATGCGACTCTTACTTGCAAGGAAATAGCGTTTGCAGATGTCTACGTATCGAAGCAATAGTGTTCAAATGCTTCTTAAAACGCGATATCGCATCTCATTTCTATGTTTCATGGCAAGATATGATATGATTTGCGAAGTATCATGTATTCCTCGTCTACACTTCAAATGAATGTAAATGCGACACTTCCTTGCTAGGAAATAGCGATTGCAGATGTCTACGTATCGTAGCAATAGCGTTCTAATGCTTCTTAAAACGCGATATCGCATCTCATTTCTATGTTTCATGGTAAGATGTAATATGATTTGCGAAGTGTTATGCATTCCTCGTCTACGATTCAAATGAATGTAAATGCGACACTTCCTTGCAAGGAAATAGCGTTTGCAGATGTCTATGTATCGTAGCAATAGAGTTCTTATAATTCTTAAAACGCGATATCGCATCTCATTTCTATGTTTCATGGCTAGATATAACATGATTTGCGAAGTGTTATGTATTCCTCGTCTACACTTCAAATGAATGTAAATGCGACACTTCCTTGCAAGGAAATAGCGTTTGCAGATGTCTACGTATCGAAGCAATAGAGTTCAAATGCTTCTTAAAACGAGATATTGCGTCTCATATCTATGTTTCATAAGATATATTATTCATTGCGAAGTGTTATGCATTCCTCGTCTACACTTCAAATGAAAGTAAATGCGACCCTTCCTTGCTAGGAAATAGCGTCTGCAGATGTCTACGTATCGTAGCAATAGCTTTCTAGTGCTTCTTAAAACGCGATATCGCATCTCATTTCTATGTTTCATGGTAAGATATAACATGATTTGCGAAGTCTTATGTATTCCTCGTCTACACTTCAAATGAATGTGAATGCGATACTTCCTCGCTAGGAAATAGCGTTTGCAGATGTCTACGTATCGTAGCAATAGCTTTCTAATGCTTCTTAATACGCGATATCGCATCTCATTTCTATGTTTCATGGTAAGATATAATATGATTTTCGAAGTGTTATGTATTCCTCGTCTACATTTCAAATGAATGTAAATGCGACCCTTCTTTGCTAGGAAATGGCATTTGCAAATGTCTACCTATCGTAGCAATAGCTTTCTAATGCTTCTTAATACGCGATATCGCATCTCATTTCTATGTTTCATGGTAAGATATAATATGATTTTCGAAGTGTCCTGTATTCCTCGTCTACACTTCAAATGAATGTAAATGCGACTCTTACTTGCAAGGAAATAGCGTTTGCAGATGTCTACGTATCGAAGCAATAGTGTTCAAATGCTTCTTAAAACGCGATATCGCATCTCATTTCTATGTTTCATGGCAAGATATGATATGATTTGCGAAGTATCATGTATTCCTCGTCTACGATTCTAATGAATGTAAATGCGACACTTCCTTGCAAGGAAATAGCGTTTGCAGATGTCTACGTATCGTAGCAATAGAGTTCATATGATTCTTAAAACGCGATATCGCATCTCATTTCTATGTTTCATGGTAAGATATAACATGATTTGCGAAGTGTTATGTATTCCTCGACTACACTTCAATTGAAAGTAAATGCGACCCTTCCTTGCTAGGAAATAGCGTCTGCAGATGTCTACGTATCGTAGCAATAGCTTTCTAGTGCTTCTTAAAACGCGATATCGCATCTCATTTCTATGTTTCATGGTAAGATATAACATGATTTGCGAAGTCTTATGTATTCCTCGTCTACACTTCAAATGAATGTGAATGCGATACTTCCTCGCTAGGAAATAGCGTTTGCAGATGTCTACGTATCGTTAGCAATAGCTTTCTAATGCTTCTTAAAACGCGATATCGCATCTCATTTCTATGTTTCATGGTAAGATGTAATATGATTTGCGAAGTGTTATGCATTCCTCGTCTACGATTCAAATGAATGTAAATGCGACACTTCCTTGCAAGGAAATAGCGTTTGCAGATGTCTATGTATCGTAGCAATAGAGTTCTTATAATTCTTAAAACGCGATATCGCGTCTCACTTCTATGTTTCATGGCAAGATATAACATGATTTGCGAAGTGTCCTGTATTCCTCGTCTACACTTCAAATGAATGTAAATGCGACTCTTACTTGCAAGGAAATAGCGTTTGCAGATGTCTACGTATCGAAGCAATAGTGTTCAAATGCTTCTTAAAACGCGATATCGCATCTCATTTCTATGTTTCATGGCAAGATATGATATGATTTGCGAAGTATCATGTATTCCTCGTCTACACTTCAAATGAATGTAAATGCGACACTTCCTTGCTAGGAAATAGCGATTGCAGATGTCTACGTATCGTAGCAATAGCTTTCTAATGCTTCTTAAAACGCGATATCGCTTCTCATTTCTACGTTTCATGGTAAGATGTAATATGATTTGCGAAGTGTCATGCATTCCTCGCCTACGATTCAAATGAATGTAAATGCGACACTTCCTTGCAAGGAAATAGCGTTTGCAGATGTCTACGTATCGTAGCAATAGAGTTCATATGATTCTTAAAACGCGATATCGCATCTCATTTCTATGTTTCATGGTAAGATGTAATATGATTTGCGAAGTGTTATGCATTCCTCGTCTACGATTCAAATGAATGTAAATGCGACACTTCCTTGCAAGGAAATAGCGTTTGCAGATGTCTATGTATCGTAGCAATAGAGTTCTTATAATTCTTAAAACGCGATATCGCGTCTCATTTCTATGTTTCATGGCAAGATATAACATGATTTGCGAAGTGTTATGTATTCCTCGTCTACACTTCAAATGAATGTAAATGCGACACTTCCTTGCAAGGAAATAGCGTTTGCAGATGTCTACGTATCGTAGCAATAGAGTTCTTATAATTCTTAAAACGCGATATCGCGTCTCATTTCTATGTTTCATGGCAAGATATAACATGATTTGCGAAGTGTTATGTATTCCTCGTCTACACTTCAAATGAATGTAAATGCGACACTTCCTTGCAAGGAAATAGCGTTTGCAGATGTCTACGTATCGAAGCAATAGAGTTCAAATGCTTCTTAAAACGAGATATTGCATCTCATATCTATGTTTCATAAGATATATTATTCATTGCGAAGTGTTATGCATTCCTCGTCTACACTTCAAATGAATGTGAATGCGATACTTCCTCGCTAGGAAATAGCGTTTGCAGATGTCTACGTATCGTTAGCAATAGCTTTCTAATGCTTCTTAAAACGCGATATCGCATCTCATTTCTATGCTTAATGGTAAGATATAATACGATTTGCGAAGTGTCATGTATTCCTCGTCTACACTTCAAATGAATGTAAATGCGACACTTCCTTGCAAGGAAATAGCGTTTGCAGACGTCTACGTATCGTAGCAATAGAGTTCTTATGATTCTTAAAACGCGATATTGCATCTCATTTCTATGTTTCTTGGTAAGATATAATATGATTTGCGAAGTATCATGTATTCCTCGTCTACACTTCAAATGAATGTAAACGCGACACTTCTTTGCTAGGAAATAGCGTTTGCAAATGTCTACGTATCGTAGCAATAGTGTTCTAATGCTTCTTGAAACGCGATATCGCATCTCATTTCTATGTTTCATGGTAAGATATAACATGATTTGCGAAGTCTTATGTATTCCTCGTCTACACTTCAAACGAATGTGAATGCGATACTTCCTCGCTAGGAAATAGCGTTTGCAGATGTCTACGTATCGTTAGCAATAGCTTTCTAATGCTTCTTAAAACGCGATATCGCATCTCATTTCTATGTTTCATGGTAAGATGTAATATGATTTGCGAAGTGTTATGCATTCCTCG
The DNA here is from genome assembly GCF_050948175.1 of Xylocopa sonorina. NCBI lineage: Eukaryota > Metazoa > Arthropoda > Insecta > Hymenoptera > Apidae > Xylocopa > Xylocopa sonorina. Next base: position 434,537 of record NW_027490311.1, read on the forward strand.
TCTACGATTCAAATGAATGTAAATGCGACACTTCCTTGCAAGGAAATAGCGTTTGCAGATGTCTATGTATCGTAGCAATAGAGTTCTTATAATTCTTAAAACGCGATATCGCGTCTCATTTCTATGTTTCATGGCAAGATATAACATGATTTGCGAAGTGTTATGTATTCCTCGTCTACACTTCAAATGAATGTAAATGCCACACTTCCTTGCAAGGAAATAGCGTTTGCAGATGTCTACGTATCGAAGCAATAGAGTTCATATGCTTCTTAAAACGAGATATTGCATCTCATATCTATGTTTCATAAGATATATTATTCATTGCGAAGTGTTATGCATTCCTCGTCTACGATTCAAATGAAAGTAAATGCCACACTTCCTTGCAAGGAAATAGCGATTGCAGATGTCTACGTATCGTAGCAATAGCTTTCTAATGCTTCTTAAAACGCGATATCGCATCTCATTTCTATGTTTCATGGTAAGATGTAATATGATTTGCGAAGTGTTATGCATTCCTCGTCAACGATTCAAATGAATGTAAATGCGACACTTCCTAGCAAGGAAATAGCGTTTGCAGATGTCTACGTATCGTAGCAATAGAGTTCTTATAATTCTTAAAACGCGATATCGCATCTCATTTCTATGTTTCATGGTAAGATATAACATGATTTGCGAAGTGTTATGTATTCCTCGTCTACACTTCAAATGAATGTGATTGCGATACTTCCTCGCTAGGAAATAGCGTTTGCAGATGTCTACGTATCGTAGCAATAGCTTTCTAGTGCTTCTTAAAACGCGATATCGCATCTCATTTCTATGTTTCATGGTAAGATATAATATGATTTGCGAAGTATCATGTATTCCTCGTCTACACTTCAAATGAATGTAAATGCGACACTTCCTTGCTAGGAAATAGCGATTGCAGATATCTACGTATCGTAGCAATAGAGTTCATATGATTCTTAAAGCGCGATATCGCATCTCATTTCTATGTTTCATGGTAAGATATAACATGATTTGCGAAGTGTTATGTATTCCTCGACTACACTTCAAATGAATGTAAATGCGACCCTTCCTTGCAAGGAAGTAGCGTTTGCAGATGTCTACGTATCGAAGCAATAGTGTTCAAATGCTCCTTAAAACGCGATATCGCATCTCATTTCTATGTTTCATGGTAAGATATAACATGATTTGCGAAGTCTTATGTATTCCTCGTCTACACTTCAAATGAATGTGAATGCGATACTTCCTCGCTAGGAAATAGCGTTTGCAGACGTCTACGTATCGTAGCAATAGAGTTCTTATGATTCTTAAAACGCGATATTGCATCTCATTTCTATGTTTCTTGGTAAGATATAATATGATTTGCGAAGTATCATGTATTCCTCGTCTACACTTCAAATGAATGTAAACGCGACACTTCTTTGCTAGGAAATAGCGTTTGCAAATGTCTACGTATCGTAGCAATAGTGTTCTAATGCTTCTTGAAACGCGATATCGCATCTCATTTCTATGTTTCATGGTAAGATATAACATGATTTGCGAAGTCTTATGTATTCCTCGTCTACACTTCAAATGAATGTGAATGCGATACTTCCTCGCTAGGAAATAGCGTTTGCAGATGTCTACGTATCGTTAGCAATAGCTTTCTAATGCTTGTTAAAACGCGATATCGCATCTCATTTCTATGTTTCATGGTAAGATGTAATATGATTTGCGAAGTGTTATGCATTCCTCGTCTACGATTCAAATGAATGTAAATGCGACACTTCCTTGCAAGGAAATAGCGTTTGCAGATGTCTATGTATCGTAGCAATAGAGTTCTTATAATTCTTAAAACGCGATATCGCGTCTCATTTCTATGTTTCATGGCAAGATATAACATGATTTGCGAAGTGTTATGTATTCCTCGTCTACACTTCAAATGAATGTAAATGCCACACTTCCTTGCAAGGAAATAGCGTTTGCAGATGTCTACGTATCGAAGCAATAGAGTTCATATGCTTCTTAAAACGAGATATTGCATCTCATATCTATGTTTCATAAGATATATTATTCATTGCGAAGTGTTATGCATTCCTCGTCTACGATTCAAATGAAAGTAAATGCCACACTTCCTTGCAAGGAAATAGCGATTGCAGATGTCTACGTATCGTAGCAATAGCTTTCTAATGCTTCTTAAAACGCGATATCGCATCTCATTTCTATGTTTCATGGTAAGATGTAATATGATTTGCGAAGTGTTATGCATTCCTCGTCAACGATTCAAATGAATGTAAATGCGACACTTCCTAGCAAGGAAATAGCGTTTGCAGATGTCTACGTATCGTAGCAATAGAGTTCTTATAATTCTTAAAACGCGATATCGCATCTCATTTCTATGTTTCATGGTAAGATATAACATGATTTGCGAAGTGTTATGTATTCCTCGTCTACACTTCAAATGAATGTGATTGCGATACTTCCTCGCTAGGAAATAGCGTTTGCAGATGTCTACGTATCGTAGCAATAGCTTTCTAGTGCTTCTTAAAACGCGATATCGCATCTCATTTCTATGTTTCATGGTAAGATATAATATGATTTGCGAAGTATCATGTATTCCTCGTCTACACTTCAAATGAATGTAAATGCGACACTTCCTTGCTAGGAAATAGCGATTGCAGATATCTACGTATCGTAGCAATAGAGTTCATATGATTCTTAAAGCGCGATATCGCATCTCATTTCTATGTTTCATGGTAAGATATAACATGATTTGCGAAGTGTTATGTATTCCTCGACTACACTTCAAATGAATGTAAATGCGACCCTTCCTTGCAAGGAAGTAGCGTTTGCAGATGTCTACGTATCGAAGCAATAGTGTTCAAATGCTCCTTAAAACGCGATATCGCATCTCATTTCTATGTTTCATGGTAAGATATAACATGATTTGCGAAGTCTTATGTATTCCTCGTCTACACTTCAAATGAATGTGAATGCGATACTTCCTCGCTAGGAAATAGCGTTTGCAGACGTCTACGTATCGTAGCAATAGAGTTCTTATGATTCTTAAAACGCGATATTGCATCTCATTTCTATGTTTCTTGGTAAGATATAATATGATTTGCGAAGTATCATGTATTCCTCGTCTACACTTCAAATGAATGTAAACGCGACACTTCTTTGCTAGGAAATAGCGTTTGCAAATGTCTACGTATCGTAGCAATAGTGTTCTAATGCTTCTTGAAACGCGATATCGCATCTCATTTCTATGTTTCATGGTAAGATATAACATGATTTGCGAAGTCTTATGTATTCCTCGTCTACACTTCAAATGAATGTGAATGCGATACTTCCTCGCTAGGAAATAGCGTTTGCAGATGTCTACGTATCGTTAGCAATAGCTTTCTAATGCTTCTTAAAACGCGATATCGCATCTCATTTCTATGTTTCATGGTAAGATGTAATATGATTTGCGAAGTGTTATGCATTCCTCGTCTACGATTCAAATGAATGTAAATGCGACACTTCCTTGCAAGGAAATAGCGTTTGCAGATGTCTATGTATCGTAGCAATAGAGTTCTTATAATTCTTAAAACGCGATATCGCGTCTCATTTCTATGTTTCATGGCAAGATATAACATGATTTGCGAAGTGTTATGTATTCCTCGTCTACACTTCAAATGAATGTAAATGCCACACTTCCTTGCAAGGAAATAGCGTTTGCAGATGTCTACGTATCGAAGCAATAGAGTTCATATGCTTCTTAAAACGAGATATTGCATCTCATATCTATGTTTCATAAGATATATTATTCATTGCGAAGTGTTATGCATTCCTCGTCTACGATTCAAATGAAAGTAAATGCCACACTTCCTTGCAAGGAAATAGCGATTGCAGATGTCTACGTATCGTAGCAATAGCTTTCTAATGCTTCTTAAAACGCGATATCGCATCTCATTTCTATGTTTCATGGTAAGATATAATATTCATTGCGATGTGTTATGCATTCCTCGTCTACGATTCAAATGAATGTAAATGCGACACTCCTTTGCAAGGAAATAGCGATTGCAGATGTCTGCGTATCGTAGCAATAGAGTTCATATGATTCTTAAAACGCGATATCGCATCTCATTTCTATGTTTCATGGTAAGATATAATATGATTTGCGAAGTGTTATGTATTCCTCGCCTACACTTCAAATGAATGTAATTGCGACACTTCTTTGCTAGGAAATAGCGTTTGCAAATGTCTACCTATCGTAGCAATAGTGTTCTAATGCTTCTTAAAACGCGATATCGCATCTCATTTCTATGTTTCATGGTAAGATATAATACGATTTGCGAACTGTTATGTATTCCACGTCTACACTTCAAATGAATGTAAATGCGACACTTCCTTGCAAGGAAATAGCGTTTGCAGATGTCTACGTATCGAAACAATAGTGTTCAAATGCTTCTTAAAACGAGATATTGCATCTCATATCTATGTGTCATGATAAGATATAATATTCATTGCGAAGTGTTATGCATTCCTCGTCTACGATTCAAATGAATGTAAATGCGACACTTCTTTGCAAGGAAATAGCGATTGCAGATGTATACCTGTCGTAGCAATAGAGTTCATATGATTCTTAAAACGCGAAATCGCATCTCATTTCTATGTTTCATGGTAAGATATAATATGATTTGCGAAGTGTTATGTATTCCTCGCCTACACTTCAAATGAATGTAAATGCGACACTTCTTTGCTAGGAAATAGCGTTTGCAAATATCTACCTATCGTAGCAATAGTGTTCTAATGCTTCTTAATACGCGATATCGCATCTCATTTCTATGTTTCATGGTAAGATATAATATGATTTTCGAAGTGTCCTGTATTCCTCGTCTACACTTCAAATGAATGTAAATGCGACTCTTACTTGCAAGGATATAGCGTTTGCAGATGTCTACGTATCGAAGCAATAGAGTTCAAATGCTTCTTAAAACGAGATATTACATCTCATATCTATGTTTCATGATAAGATATAATATTCATTGCGAAGTGTTATGTATTCCTCGTCTACACTTCAAATGAATGTAAATGCGACACTTCTTTGCAAGGAAATAGCGTTTGCAGATGTCTACGTATCGTAGCAATAGAGTTCTAATGCTACTTAAAACGCGATATCGCATCTCAATTCTATGTTTCATGGTAAGATATAATATGATTTGCGAAGTGTTATGTATTCCTCGTCCACACTTCAAATGAATGTGAATGCGACACTTCCTCGCTAGGAAATAGCGTTTGCAGATGTCTGCGTATCGTAGCAGTAGAGTTCTAATGCTTCTTAAAACGAGATATTGCATCTCATATCTATGTTTCATGATAAGATATAATATTCATTGCGCTGTGTTATGCATTCCTCGTCTACGATTCAAATGAATGTAAATGCGACACTTCTTTGCAAGGAAATAGCGATTGCAGATGTCTACGTATCGTAGCAATAGAGTTCATATTATTCTTAAAACGCGATATCGCATCTCATTTCTATGTTTCATGGTAAGATATAATATTCATTGCGATGTGTTATGCATTCCTCGTCTACGATTCAAATGAATGTAAATGCGACACTCCTTTGCAAGGAAATAGCGATTGCAGATGTCTGCGTATCGTAGCAATAGAGTTCTTATGATTCTTAAATCGCGGTATTGCATCTCATTTCTATGTTTCATGGTAAGATATAATATGATTTGCGAAGTGTTATGTATTCCTCGCCTACACTTCAAATGAATGTAATTGCGACACTTCTTTGCTAGGAAATAGCGTTTGCAAATGTCTACCTATCGTAGCAATAGTGTTCTAATGCTTCTTAAAACGCGATATCGCATCTCATTTCTATGTTTCATGGTAAGATATAATACGATTTGCGAACTGTTATGTATTCCACGTCTACACTTCAAATGAATGTAAATGCGACACTTCCTTGCAAGGAAATAGCGTTTGCAGATGTCTACGTTTCGAAGCAATAGTGTTCAAATGCTTCTTAAAACGAGATATTGCAACTCATATCTATGTGTCATGATAAGATATAATATTCATTGCGAAGTGTTATGCATTCCTCGTCTACGATTCAAATGAATGTAAATGCGACACTTCTTTGCAAGGAAATAGCGATTGCAGATGTATACGTGTCGTAGCAATAGAGTTCATATGATTCTTAAAACGCGAAATCGCATCTCATTTCTATGTTTCATGGTAAGATATAATATGATTTGCGAAGTGTTATGTATTCCTCGCCTACACTTCAAATGAATGTAAATGCGACACTTCTTTGTAGGAAATAGCGTTTGCAAATATCTACCTATCGTAGCAATAGTGTTCCAATGCTTCTTAAAACGCGTTATCGCATCTCATTTCTATGTTTCATGGTAAGATATAATATGATTTGCGAAGTATCACGTATTCCTCGTCTACACTTCAAATGAATGTAAATGCGACACTTCCTTGCTAGGGAATAGCGTCTGCAGATGTCTAGGTATCGTAGCAATAGAGTTCTAATGCCTCTTAAAACGCGATATTGCATCTCAATTCTATGTTTCTTGGTAAGATATAATATGATTTGCGAAGTATCATGTATTCCTCGTCTACACTTCAAATGAATGTAAACGCGACACTTCTTTGCTAGGAAATAGCGTTTGCAAATGTCTACATATCGTAGCAATAGTGTTCTAATGCTTCTTGAAACGCGATATCGCATCTCATTTCTATGTTTCATGGTAAGATATAATTTGATTTGCGAAGTGTTATGTATTCCTCGTCTACACATCAAATGAATGTAAATGCGACACTTTCTTGCAAGGAAATAGCGTTTGCAGATGTCTACGTATCGAAGCAATAGTGTTCAAATGCTTGTTAAAACGAGATATTGCATCTCATATCTATGTTTCATGATACGATATAATATTCATTGCGATGTGTTAAGCATTCCTCGTCTACGATTCAAATGAATGTAAATACGACACTTCTTTGGAAGGAAATAGCGATTGCAGATGTCTACGTATCGTAGCAATATAGTTCATATGATTCTTAAAACGCGATATCGCATCTCATTTCTATGTTTCATGGTAAGATATAATATGATTTGCGAAGTGTTATGTATTCCTCGCCTACACTTCAAATGAATGTAAATGCGACACTTCTTTGCTAGGAAATAGCGTTTGCAAATGTCTACCTATCGTAGCAATAGTGTTCTAATGCTTCTTAAAACGCGATATCGCATCTCATTTCTATGTTTCATGGTAAGATATAATATGATTTGCGAAGTATCATGTATTCCTCTTCTACACTTCAAATGAATGTAAATGCGACACTTCCTTGCTAGGAAATAGCGTCTGCAGATGTCTAGGTATCGTAGCAATAGAGTTCATATGATTCTTAAAACGCGATATCGCATCTCATTTCTGTGTTTCATGGTAAGATATAACATGATTTGCGAAGTGTTATGTATTCCTCGTCTACACTTCAAATGAATGTGAATGCGACACTTCCTTGCAAGGAAATAGCGTTTGCAGATGTCTACGTATCGTAGCAATAGAGTTCATATTATTCTTAAAACGCGATATCGCATCTTATTTCTATGTTTCATGGTAAGATATAATATTCATTGCGATGTGTTATGCATTCCTCGTCTACGATTCAAATGAATGTAAATGCGACACTCCTTTGCAAGGAAATAGCGATTGCAGATGTCTGCGTATCGTAGCAATAGAGTTCATATGATTCTTAAAACGCGATATCGCATCTCATTTCTATGTTTCTTGGTAAGATATAATATGATTTGCGAAGTATCATGTATTCCTCGTCTACACTTCAAATGAATGTAAACGCGACACTTCTTTGCTAGGAAATAGCGTTTGCAAATGTCTACATATCGTAGCAATAGTGTTCTAATGCTTCTTGAAACGCGATATCGCATCTCATTTCTATGTTTCATGGTAAGATATAATATTCATTGCGATGTGTTATGCATTCCTCGTCTACGATTCAAATGAATGTAAATGCGACACTCCTTTGCAAGGAAATAGCGATTGCAGATGTATAAGTGTCGTAGCAATAGAGTTCATATGATTCTTAAAACGCGAAATCGCATCTCATTTCTATGTTTCATGGTAAGATATAATATGATTTGCGAAGTGTTATGTATTCCTCGCCTACACTTCAAATGAATGTAAATGCGACACTTCTTTGCTAGGAAATAGCGTTTGCAAATGTCTACCTATCGTAGCAATAGTGTTCTAATGCTTCTTAAAACGCGATATCGCATCTCATTTCTATGTTTCATGGTAAGATATAATATGATTTGCGAAGTATCACGTATTCCTCGTCTACACTTCAAATGAATGTAAATGCGACACTTCCTTGCTAGGGAATAGCGTCTGCAGATGTCTACCTATCGTAGCAATAGCTTTCTAATGCTTCTTAATACGCGATATCGCATCTCATTTCTATGTTTCACGGTATGATATAATATGATTTTCGAAGTGTCCTGTATTCCTCGTCTACACTTCAAATGAATGTAAATGCGACTCTTACTTGCAAGGATATAGCGTTTGCAAATGTGTACGTATCGAAGCAATAGTGTTCAAATGCTTCTTAAAACGCGATATCGCATCTCATAACTATGTTTCATGATAAGATACAATATTCATTGCGAAGTGTTATGCATTCCTCGTCTACGATTCAAATGAATGTGAATGCGACACTTCCTTGCAAGGAAATAGCGTTTGCAGATGTCTACGTATCGAAGCAATAGTGTTCAAATGCTTCTTAAAACGAGATATTGCATCTCATATCTATGTTTCATGATAAGATATAATATTCATTGCGAAGTGTTATGCATTCCTCGTCTACGATACAAATGAATGTAAATGCGACACTTCTTTGCAAGGAAATAGCGATTGCAGACGTCTACGTATCGTAGCAATAGAGTTCATATGATTCTTAAAACGCGATACCGCATCTCATTTCTATGTTTCATGGTAAGATATAATATGGTTTGCGAAGTGTTATGTATTCCTCGCCTACACTTCAAATGAATGTAAATGCGACACTTCTTTGCTAGGAAATAGCGTTTGCAAATGTCTACCTATCGTATCAATAGTGTTCTAATGCTTCTTAAAACGCGATATCGCATCTCATTTCTATGTTTCATGGTAAGATATAATATGATTTGCGAAGTATCATGCATTCCTCGTCTACACTTCAAATGAATGTAAATGCGACACTTCCTTGCTAGGAAATAGTGTCTGCAGATATCTAGGTATCGTAGCAATAGAGTTCTAATGCCTCTTAAAACGCGATATCGCATCTCATTTCAATGTTTCATGGTAAGATATAATATGATTTGCGAAGTATCATGCATTCCTCGTCTACACTTCAAATGAATGTAAATGCGACACTTCCTTGCTAGGAAATAGTGTCTGCAGATGTCTAGGTATCGTAGCAATAGAGTTCTAATGCCTCTTAAAACGCGATATCGCATCTCATTTCAATGTTTCATGGTAAGATATAATATGATTTGCGAAGTGTTATGTATTCCTCGTCTACACTTCAAATGAATGTAAATGCGACACTTCTTTGCTAGGAAATAGCGTTTGCAAATGTCTACCTATCGTAGCAATAGCTTTCTAATGCTTCTTAATACGCGATATCGCATCTCATTTCTATGTTTCATGGTAAGATATAATATGATTTTCGAAGTGTCCTGTATTCCTCGTCTACACTTCAAATGAATGTAAATGCGACTCTTACTTGCAAGGAAATAGCGTTTGCAGATGTCTACGTATCGAAGCAATAGTGTTCAAATGCTTCTTAAAACGCGATATCGCATCTCATAACTATGATTCATGATAAGATATAATATTCATTGCGATGTGTTATGCATTCCTCGTCTACGATTCAAATGAATGTAAATGCGACACTCCTTTGCAAGGAAATAGCGATTGCAGATGTCTGCGTATCGTAGCAATAGAGTTCATATGATTCTTAAAACGCGAAATCGCATCTCATTTCTATGTTTCATGGTAAGATATAATATGATTTGCGAAGTGTTATGTATTCCTCGCCTACACTTCAAATGAATGTAAATGCGACACTTCTTTGTAGGAAATAGCGTTTGCAAATATCTACCTATCGTAGCAATAGTGTTCCAATGCTTCTTAAAACGCGTTATCGCATCTCATTTCTATGTTTCATGGTAAGATATAATATGATTTGCGAAGTATCACGTATTCCTCGTCTACACTTCAAATGAATGTAAATGCGACACTTCCTTGCTAGGGAATAGCGTCTGCAGATGTCTAGGTATCGTAGCAATAGAGTTCTAATGCCTCTTAAAACGCGATATCGCATCTCATTTCAATGTTTCATGGTATGATATAATATGATTTGCGAAGTGTTATGTATTCCTCGTCTACACTTCAAATGAATGTAAATGCGACACTTCTTTGCTAGGAAATAGCGTTTGCAAATGTCTACCTATCGTAGCAATAGCTTTCTAATGCTTCTTAATACGCGATATCGCATCTCATTTCTATGTTTCATGGTAAGATATAATATGATTTTCGAAGTGTCCTGTATTCCTCGTCTACACTTCAAATGAATGTAAATGCGACTCTTACTTGCAAGGATATAGCGTTTGCAGATGTCTACGTATCGAAGCAATAGAGTTCAAATGCTTCTTAAAACGAGATATTACATCTCATATCTATGTTTCATGATAAGATATAATATGGTTTGCGAAGTGTTATGTATTCCTCGCCTACACTTCGAATGAATGTAAATGCGACACTTCTTTGCTAGGAAATAGCGTCTGCAAATGTCTACCTATCGTATCAATAGTGTTCTAATGCTTCTTAAAACGCGATATCGCATCTCATTTCTATGTTTCATGGTAAGATATAATATGATTTGCGAAGTATCATGCATTCCTCGTCTACACTTCAAATGAATGTAAATGCGACACTTCCTTGCTAGGAAATAGTGTCTGCAGATGTCTAGGTATCGTAGCAATAGAGTTCTAATGCCTCTTAAAACGCGATATCGCATCTCATTTCAATGTTTCATGGTAAGATATAATATGATTTGCGAAGTGTTATGTACTCCTCGTCTACACTTCAAATGAATGTAAATGCGACACTTCTTTGCTAGGAAATAGCGCTTGCAAATGTCTACCTATCGTAGCAATAGCTTTCTAATGCTTCTTAATACGCGATATCGCATCTCATTTCTATGTTTCATGGTAAGATATAATATGATTTTTGAAGTGTCCTGTATTCCTCGTCTACACTTCAAATGAATGTAAATGCGACTCTTACTTGCAAGGAAATAGCGTTTGCAGATGTCTACGTATCGAAGCAATAGTGTTCAAACGCTTCTTAAAACGCGATATCGCATCTCATAACTATGATTCATGATAAGATATAATATTCATTGCGATGTGTTATGCATTCCTCGTCTACGATTCAAATGAATGTAAATGCGACACTCCTTTGCAAGGAAATAGCGATTGCAGATGTCTGCGTATCGTAGCAATAGAGTTCATATGATTCTTAAAACGCGATATCGCATCTCATTTCTATGTTTCATGGTAAGATATAATATGATTTGCGAAGTGTTATGTATTCCTCGCCTACACTTCAAATGAATGTAATTGCGACACTTCTTTGCTAGGAAATAGCGTTTGCAAATGTCTACCTATCGCAGCAATAGTGTTCTAATGCTTCTTAAAACGCGATATCGCATCTCATTTCTATGTTTCATGGTAAGATATAATACGATTTGCGAACTGTTATGTATTCCACGCCTACACTTCAAATGAATGTAAATGCGACACTTCCTTGCAAGGAAATAGCGTTTGCAGATGTCTACGTATCGAAGCAATAGTGTTCAAATGCTTCTTAAAACGAGATATTGCATCTCATATCTATGTGTCATGATAAGATATAATATTCATTGCGAAGTGTTATGCATTCCTCGTCTACGATTCAAATGAATGTAAATGCGACACTTCTTTGCAAGGAAATAGCGATTGCAGATGTATACGTGTCGTAGCAATAGAGTTCATATGATTCTTAAAACGCGAAATCGCAAGTCATTTCTATGTTTCATGGTAAGATATAATATGATTTGCGAAGTGTTATGTATTCCTCGCCTACACTTCAAATGAATGTAAATGCGACACTTCTTTGCTAGGAAATAGCGTTTGCAAATATCTACCTATCGTAGCAATAGTGTTCTAATGCTTCTTAAAACGCGATATCGCAACTCATTTCTATGTTTCATGGTAAGATATAATATGATTTGCGAAGTATCACGTATTCCTCGTCTACACTTCAAATGAATGTAAATGCGACACTTCCTTGCTAGGGAATAGCGTCTGCAGATGTCTAGGTATCGCAGCAATAGAGTTCTAATGCCTCTTAAAACGCGATATCGCATCTCATTTCAATGTTTCATGGTATGATATAATATGATTTGCGAAGTGTTATGTATTCCTCGTCTACACTTCAAATGAATGTAAATGCGACACTTCTTTGCTAGGAAATAGCGTTTGCAAATGTCTACCTATCGTAGCAATAGCTTTCTAATGCTTCTTAATACGCGATATCGCATCTCATTTCTATGTTTCATGGTAAGATATAATATGATTTTCGAAGTGTCCTGTATTCCTCGTCTACACTTCAAATGAATGTAAATGCGACTCTTACTTGCAAGGATATAGCGCTTGCAGATGTCTACGTATCGAAGCAATAGAGTTCAAATGCTTCTTAAAACGAGATATTACATCTCATATCTATGTTTCATGATAAGATATAATATTCATTGCGAAGTGTTATGCATTCCTCGTCTACGATTCAAATGAATGTAAATGCGACACTTCCTTGCAAGGAAATAGCGTTTGCAGATGTCTACGTATCGTAGCAATAGAGTTCTAATGCTACTTAAAACGTGATATCGCATCTCATTTCTATGTTTCATGGTTAGATATAATATGATTCGCGAAGTGTTATGTATTCCTCGTCTACACATCAAATGAATGTAAATGCGACACTTTCTTGCAAGGGAATAGCGTTTGCAGATGTCCACGTATCGAAGCAATAGTGTTCAAATGCTTCTTAAAACGAGATATTGCATCTCATATCTATGTTTCATGATAAGATATAATATTCATTGCGCTGTGTTATGCATTCCTCGTCTACGGCTCAAATGAATGTAAATGCGACACTTCTTTGCAAGGAAATAGCGATTGCAGATGTCTACGTATCGTAGCAATAGAGTTCATATTATTCTTAAAACGCGATATCGCATCTCATTTCTATGTTTCATGGTAAGATATAATATTCATTGCGATGTGTTATGCATTCCTCGTCTACGATTCAAATGAATGTAAATGCGACACTCCTTTGCAATGAAATAGCGATTGCAGATGTCTGCGTATCGTAGCAATAGAGTTCATATGATTCTTAAAACGCGATATCGCATCTCATTTCTATGTTTCATGGTAAGATATAATATGATTTGCGAAGTGTTATGTATTCCTCGCCTACACTTCAAATGAATGTAATTGCGACACTTCTTTGCTAGGAAATAGCGTTTGCAAATGTCTACCTATCGTAGCAATAGTGTTCTAATGCTTCTTAAAACGCGATATCGCATCTCATTTCTATGTTTCATGGTAAGATATAATACGATTTGCGAACTGTTATGTATTCCACGTCTACACTTCAAATGAATGTAAATGCGACACTTCCTTGCAAGGAAATAGCGTTTGCAGATGTCTACGTATCGAAGCAATAGTGTTCAAATGCTTCTTAAAACGAGATATTGCATCTCATATCTATGTGTCATGATAAGATATAATATTCATTGCGAAGTGTTATGCATTCCTCGTCTACGATTCAAATGATTGTAAATGCGACACTTCTTTGCAAGGAAATAGCGATTGCAGATGTATACGTGTCGTAGCAATAGAGTTCATATGATTCTTAAAACGCGAAATCGCATCTCATTTCTATGTTTCATGGTAAGATATAATATGATTTGCGAAGTGTTATGTATTCCTCGCCTACACTTCAAATGAATGTAAATGCGACACTTCTTTGCTAGGAAATAGCGTTTGCAAATGTCTACCTATCGTAGCAATAGTGTTCTAATGCTTCTTAAAACGCGATATCGCATCTCATTTCTATGTTTCATGGTAAGATATAATATGATTTGCGAAGTATCACGTATTCCTCGTCTACACTTCAAATGAATGTAAATGCGACACTTCCTTGCTAGGGAATAGCGTCTGCAGATGTCTACCTATCGTAGCAATAGCTTTCTAATGCTTCTTAATACGCGATATCGCATCTCATTTCTATGTTTCATGGTAAGATATAATATGATTTTCGAAGTGTCCTGTATTCCTCGTCTACACTTCCAATGAATGTAAATGCGACTCTTACTTGCAAGGATATAGCGTTTGCAGATGTCTACGTATCGAAGCAATAGTGTTCAAATGCTTCTTAAAACGCGATATCGCATCTCATAACTATGTTTCATGATAAGATACAATATTCATTGCGAAGTGTTATGCATTCCTCGTCTACGATTCAAATGAATGTGAATGCGACACTTCCTTGCAAGGTAATAGTGTTTGCAGATGTCTACGTATCGAAGCAATAGTGTTCAAATGCTTCTTAAAACGAGATATTGCATCTCATATCTATGTTTCATGATAAGATATTATATTCATTGCGAAGTGTTATGCATTCCTCGTCTACGATACAAATGAATGTAAATGCGACACTTCTTTGCAAGGAAATAGCGATTGCAGATGTCTACGTATCGTAGCAATAGAGTTCATATGATTCTTAAAACGCGATACCGCATCTCATTTCTATGTTTCATGGTAAGATATAATATGGTTTGCGAAGTGTTATGTATTCCTCGCCTACACTTCAAATGAATGTAAATGCGACACTTCTTTGCTAGGAAATAGCGTTTGCAAATGTCTACCTATCGTAGCAATAGTGTTCTAATGCTTCTTAAAACGCGATATCGCATCTCATTTTTATGTTTCATGGTAAGATATAATATGATTTGCGAAGTATCATGCATTCCTCGTCTACACTTCAAATGAATGTAAATGCGACACTTCTTTGCTAGGAAATAGCGTTTGCAAATGTCTACCTATCGTAGCAATAGTGTTCTAATGCTTCTTAAAACGCGATATCGCATCTCATTTCTATGTTTCATGGTAAGATATAATATGATTTGCGAAGTATCATGCATTCCTCGTCTACACTTCAAATGAATGTAAATGCGACACTTCCTTGCTAGGAAATAGTGTCTGCAGATGTCTAGGTATCGTAGCAATAGAGTTCTAATGCCTCTTAAAACGCGATATCGCATCTAATTTCAATGTTTCATGGTAAGATATAATATGATTTGCGAAGTGTTATGTATTCCTCGTCTACACTTCAAATGAATGTAAATGCGACACTTCTTTGCTAGGAAATAGCGTTTGCAAATGTCTACCTATCGTAGCAATAGCTTTCTAATGCTTCTTAATACGCGATATCGCATCTCATTTCTATGTTTCATGGTAAGATATAATATGATTTTCGAAGTGTCCTGTATTCCTCGTCTACACTTCAAATGAATGTAAATGCGACTCTTACTTGCAAGGATATAGCGTTTGCAAATGTGTACGTATCGAAGCAATAGTGTTCAAATGCTTCTTAAAACGCGATATCGCATCTCATAACTATGTTTCATGATAAGATACAATATTCATTGCGAAGTGTTATGCATTCCTCGTCTACGATTCAAATGAATGTGAATGCGACACTTCCTTGCAAGGAAATAGCGTTTGCAAATGTCTACCTATCGTAGCAATAGTGTTCTAATGCTTCTTAAAACGCGATATCGCATCTCATTTCTATGTTTCATGGTAAGATATAATATGATTTGCGAAGTATCATGCATTCCTCGTCTACACTTCAAATGAATGTAAATGCGACACTTCCTTCCTAGGAAATAGTGTCTGCAGATGTCTAGGTATCGTAGCAATAGAGTTCTAATGCCTCTTGAAACGCGATATCGCATCTCATTTCAATGTTTCATGGTAAGATATAATATGATTTGCGAAGTGTTATGTATTCCTCGTCTACACTTCAAATGAATGTAAATGCGACACTTCTTTGCTAGGAAATAGCGTTTGCAAATGTCTACCTATCGTAGCAATAGCTTTCTAATGCTTCTTAATACGCGATATCGCATCTCATTTCTATGTTTCATGGTAAGATATAATATGATTTTCGAAGTGTCCTGTATTCCTCGTCTACACTTCAAATGAATGTAAATGCGACTCTTACTTGCAAGGATATAGCGTTTGCAAATGTGTACGTATCGAAGCAATAGTGTTCAAATGCTTCTTAAAACGCGATATCGCATCTCATAACTATGTTTCATGATAAGATACAATATTCATTGCGAAGTGTTATGCATTCCTCGTCTACGATTCAAATGAATGTGAATGCGACACTTCCTTGCAAGGAAATAGCGTTTGCAGATGTCCACGTATCGAAGCAATAGTGTTCAAATGCTTCTTAAAACGAGATATTGCATCTCATATCTATGTTTCATGATAAGATATAATATTCATTGCGAAGTGTTATGCATTCCTCGTCTACGATACAAATGAATGTAAATGCGACACTTCTTTGCAAGGAAATAGCGATTGCAGACGTCTACGTATCGTAGCAATAGAGTTCATATGATTCTTAAAACGCGATACCGCATCTCATTTCTATGTTTCATGGTAAGATATAATATGGTTTGCGAAGTGTTATGTATTCCTCGCCTACACTTCGAATGAATGTAAATGCGACACTTCTTTGCTAGGAAATAGCGTTTGCAAATGTCTACCTATCGTATCAATAGTGTTCTAATGCTTCTTAAAACGCGATATCGCATCTCATTTCTATGTTTCATGGTAAGATATAATACGATTTGCGAAGTATCATGCATTCCTCGTCTACACTTCAAATGAATGTAAATGCGACACTTCCTTGCTAGGAAATAGTGTCTGCAGATGTCTAGGTATCGTAGCAATAGAGTTCTAATGCCTCTTAAAACGCGATATCGCATCTCATTTCAATGTTTCATGGTAAGATATAATATGATTTGCGAAGTGTTATGTATTCCTCGTCTACACTTCAAATGAATGTAAATGCGACACTTCTTTGCTAGGAAATAGCGCTTGCAAATGTCTACCTATCGTAGCAATAGCTTTCTAATGCTTCTTAATACGCGATATCGCATCTCATTTCTATGTTTCATGGTAAGATATAATACGATTTGCGAACTGTTATGTATTCCACGCCTACACTTCAAATGAATGTAAATGCGACACTTCCTTGCAAGGAAATAGCGTTTGCAGATGTCTACGTATCGAAGCAATAGTGTTCAAATGCTTCTTAAAACGAGATATTGCATCTCATATCTATGTGTCATGATAAGATATAATATTCATTGCGAAGTGTTATGCATTCCTCGTCTACGATTCAAATGAATGTAAATGCGACACTTCTTTGCAAGGAAATAGCGATTGCAGATGTATACGTGTCGTAGCAATAGAGTTCATATGATTCTTAAAACGCGAAATCGCAAGTCATTTCTATGTTTCATGGTAAGATATAATATGATTTGCGAAGTGTTATGTATTCCTCGCCTACACTTCAAATGAATGTAAATGCGACACTTCTTTGCTAGGAAATAGCGTTTGCAAATATCTACCTATCGTAGCAATAGTGTTCTAATGCTTCTTAAAACGCGATATCGCAACTCATTTCTATGTTTCATGGTAAGATATAATATGATTTGCGAAGTATCACGTATTCCTCGTCTACACTTCAAATGAATGTAAATGCGACACTTCCTTGCTAGGGAATAGCGTCTGCAGATGTCTAGGTATCGTAGCAATAGAGTTCTAATGCCTCTTAAAACGCGATATCGCATCTCATTTCAATGTTTCATGGTAAGATATAATATGATTTGCGAAGTGTTATGTATTCCTCGTCTACACTTCAAATGAATGTAAATGCGACACTTCTTTGCTAGGAAATAGCGTTTGCAAATGTCTACCTATCGTAGCAATAGCTTTCTAATGCTTCTTAATACGCGATATCGCATCTCATTTCTATGTTTCATGGTAAGATATAATATGATTTTCGAAGTGTCCTGTATTCCTCGTCTACACTTCAAATGAATGTAAATGCGACTCTTACTTGCAAGGATATAGCGTTTGCAGATGTCTACGTATCGAAGCAATAGAGTTCAAATGCTTCTTAAAACGAGACATTACATCTCATATCTATGTTTCATGATAAGATATAATATTCATTGCGAAGTGTTATGCATTCCTCGTCTACGATTCAAATGAATGTAAATGCGACACTTCCTTGCAAGGAAATAGCGTTTGCAGATGTCTACGTATCGTAGCAATAGAGTTCTAATGCTACTTAAAACGCGATATCGCATCTCATTTCTATGTTTCATGGTAAGATATAATATGATTCGCGAAGTGTTATGTATTCCTCGTCCACACTTCAAATGAATGTGAATGCGACACTTCCTCGCTAGGAAATAGCGTTTGCAGATGTCTGCGTATCGTAGCAGTAGAGTTCTAATGCTTCTTAATACGCGATATCGCATCTCATTTCTATGTTTCATGGTAAGATATAATATGATTTGCGAAGTGTTATGTATTCCTCGTCTACACATCAAATGAATGTAAATGCGACACTTTCTTGCAAGGGAATAGCGTTTGCAGATGTCCACGTATCGAAGCAATAGTGTTCAAATGCTTCTTAAAACGAGATATTGCATCTCATATCTATGTGTCATGATAAGATATAATATTCATTGCGAAGTGTTATGCATTCCTCGTCTACGATTCAAATGAATGTAAATGCGACACTTCTTTGCAAGGAAATAGCGATTGCAGATGTATACGTGTCGTAGCAATAGAG
This sequence comes from Xylocopa sonorina, assembly GCF_050948175.1. Taxonomy (NCBI): domain Eukaryota; kingdom Metazoa; phylum Arthropoda; class Insecta; order Hymenoptera; family Apidae; genus Xylocopa; species Xylocopa sonorina. The sequence goes on from NW_027490311.1 coordinate 453,577, forward strand.
TTCATATGATTCTTAAAACGCGAAATCGCATCTCATTTCTATGTTTCATGGTAAGATATAATATGATTTTCGAAGTGTCCTGTATTCCTCGTCTACACTTCAAATGAATGTAAATGCGACTCTTACTTGCAAGGATATAGCGTTTGCAAATGTGTACGTATCGAAGCAATAGTGTTCAAATGCTTCTTAAAACGCGATATCGCATCTCATAACTATGTTTCATGATGAGATACAATATTCATTGCGAAGTGTTATGCATTCCTCGTCTACGATTCAAATGAATGTGAATGCGACACTTCCTTGCAAGGAAATAGCGTTTGCAGATGTCTACGTATCGAAGCAATAGTGTTCAAATGCTTCTTAAAACGAGATATTGCATCTCATATCTATGTTTCATGATAAGATATAATATTCATTGCGAAGTGTTATGCATTCCTCGTCTACGATACAAATGAATGTAAATGCGACACTTCTTTGCAAGGAAATAGCGATTGCAGACGTCTACGTATCGTAGCAATAGAGTTCATATGATTCTTAAAACGCGATACCGCATCTCATTTCTATGTTTCATGGTAAGATATAATATGGTTTGCGAAGTGTTATGTATTCCTCGCCTACACTTCAAATGAATGTAAATGCGACACTTCTTTGCTAGGAAATAGCGTTTGCAAATGTCTACCTATCGTATCAATAGTGTTCTAATGCTTCTTAAAACGCGATATCGCATCTCATTTCTATGTTTCATGGTAAGATATAATATGATTTGCGAAGTATCATGCATTCCTCGTCTACACTTCAAATGAATGTAAATGCGGCACTTCCTTGCTAGGAAATAGTGTCTGCAGATGTCTAGGTATCGTAGCAATAGAGTTCTAATGCCTCTTAAAACGCGATATCGCATCTCATTTCAATGTTTCATGGTAAGATATAATATGATTTGCGAAGTATCATGCATTCCTCGTCTACACTTCAAATGAATGTAAATGCGACACTTCCTTGCTAGGAAATAGTGTCTGCAGATGTCTAGGTATCGTAGCAATAGAGTTCTAATGCCTCTTAAAACGCGATATCGCATCTCATTTCAATGTTTCATGGTAAGATATAATATGATTTGCGAAGTGTTATGTATTCCTCGTCTACACTTCAAATGAATGTAAATGCGACACTTCTTTGCTAGGAAATAGCGTTTGCAAATGTCTACCTATCGTAGCAATAGCTTTCTAATGCTTCTTAATACGCGATATCGCATCTCATTTCTATTTTTCATGGTAAGATATAATATGATTTTCGAAGTGTCCTGTATTCCTCGTCTGCACTTCAAATGAATGTAAATGCGACTCTTACTTGCAAGGAAATAGCGTTTGCAGATGTCTACGTATCGAAGCAATAGTGTTCAAATGCTTCTTAAAACGCGATATCGCATCTCATAACTATGATTCATGATAAGATATAATATTCATTGCGATGTGTTATGCATTCCTCGTCTACGATTCAAATGAATGTAAATGCGACACTCCCTCGCAAGGAAATAGCGTTTGCAAATGTCTACCTATCGCAGCAATAGTGTTCTAATGCTTCTTAAAACGCGATATCGCATCTCATTTCTATGTTTCATGGTAAGATATAATACGATTTGCGAACTGTTATGTATTCCACGCCTACACTTCAAATGAATGTAAATGCGACACTTCCTTGCAAGGAAATAGCGTTTGCAGATGTCTACGTATCGAAGCAATAGTGTTCAAATGCTTCTTAAAACGAGATATTACATCTCATATCTATGTGTCATGATAAGATATAATATTCATTGCGAAGTGTTCTGCATTCCTCGTCTACGATACAAATGAATGTAAATGCGACACTTCTTTGCAAGGAAATAGCGATTGCAGATGTCTACGTATCGTAGCAATAGAGTTCATATGATTCTTAAAACGCGATACCGCATCTCATTTCTATGTTTCATGGTAAGATATAATATGGTTTGCGAAGTGTTATGTATTCCTCGCCTACACTTCAAATGAATGTAAATGCGACACTTCTTTGCTAGGAAATAGCGTTTGCAAATGTCTACCTATCGTAGCAATAGTGTTCTAATGCTTCTTAAAACGCGATATCGCATCTCATTTCTATGTTTCATGGTAAGATATAATATGATTTGCGAAGTATCATGCATTCCTCGTCTACACTTCAAATGAATGTAAATGCGACACTTCCTTGCTAGGAAATAGTGTCTGCAGATGTCTAGGTATCGTAGCAATAGAGTTCTAATGCCTCTTGAAACGCGATATCGCATCTCATTTCAATGTTTCATGGTAAGATATAATATGATTTGCCAAGTGTTATGTATTCCTCGTCTACACTTCAAATGAATGTAAATGCGACACTTCTTTGCTAGGAAATAGCGTTTGCAAATGTCTACCTATCGTAGCAATAGCTTTCTAATGCTTCTTAATACGCGATATCGCATCTCATTTCTATGTTTCATGGTAAGATATAATATGATTTTCGAAGTGTCCTGTATTCCTCGTCTACACTTCAAATGAATGTAAATGCGACTCTTACTTGCAAGGAAATAGCGTTTGCAGATATCTACGTATCGAAGCAATAGTGTTCAAATGCTTCTTAAAACGCGATATCGCATCTCATAACTATGATTCATGATAAGATATAATATTCATTGCGATGTGTTATGCATTCCTCGTCTACGATTCAAATGAATGTAAATGCGACACTCCTTTGCAAGGAAATAGCGATTGCAGATGTCTGCGTATCGTAGCAATAGAGTTCATATGATTCTTAAAACGCGATATCGCATCTCATTTCTATGTTTCATGGTAAGATAAAATATGATTTGCGAAGTGTCATGTATTCCTCGTCTACACTTCAAATGAATGTAAATGCGAAACTTCCTTGCTAGGAAATAGCGTCTGCAGATGTCTACGTATCGTAGCAATAGAGTTCTAATGCTTTTTAAAACGCGATATCGCATCTCATTTCTATGTTTCATGGTAAGATATAATATGATTTGCGAAGTGTTATGCATTCCTCGTCTACGATTCAAATGAATGTAAATGGGACACTTCCTAACAAGGAAATAGCGTTTGCAGATGTCTACGTATCGTAGCAATAGAGTTCTTATGATTCTTAAAACGCGATATCGCATCTCATTTCTATGTTTCATGGTAGGATAAAATATGATTTGCGAAGTGTCATGTATTCCTCGGCTACGATTCAAATGAGTGTAAATGCGACACTTGCTTGCAAGGAAATAGCGTTTGCAGATGTCTACGTATCGTAGCAATAGAGTTCTTATGTTTCTTAAAACGCGATATCGCATCTCATTTCTATGTTTCATGGTAAGGTAAAATATGATTTGCGAAGTGTCATGTATTCCTCGTCTATACTTCAAATGAATGTAAATGCGACACTTCCTTGCTAGGAAATAGCGTCTGCAGATGTCTACGTATCGTAGCAATAGAGTTCTAATGCTTTTTAAAACGCGATATCGCATCTCATTTCTATGTTTCATGGTAAGATATAATATGATTTGCGAAGTGTTATGCATTCCTCGTCTACGATTCAAATGAATGTAAATGCGACACTTCCTTGCACGGAAATAGCGTTTGCAGATGTCTACGTATCGTAGCAATAGAGTTCTTATGATTCTTAAAACGCGATATCGCATCTCATTTCTATGTTTCATGGTAAGATAAAACATGATTTGCGAAGTGTCATGTATTCCTCGTCTACACTTCAAATGAATGTAAATGCGACACTTCCTTGCTAGGAAATAGCGTCTGCAGATATCTACGTATCGTAGCAATAGAGTTCTAATGCTTTTTAAAAAGCGATATCGCATCTCATTTCTATGTTTCATGGTAAGATATAATATGATTTGCGAAGTGTTATGCATTCCTCGTCTACGATTCAAATGAACGTAAATGCGACACTTCCTTGCAAGGAAATAGCGTTTGCAGATGTCTACGTATCGTAGCAATAGAGTTCTTATGATTCTTAAAACGCGATATCGCATCTCATTTCTATGTTTCATGGTAAGATAAAACATGATTTGCGAAGTGTCATGTATTCCTCGTCTACACTTCAAATGAATGTAAATGCGACACTTCCTTGCTAGGAAATAGCGTCTGCAGATATCTACGTATCGTAGCAATAGAGTTCTAATGCTTTTTAAAAAGCGATATCGCATCTCATTTCTATGTTTCATGGTAAGATATAATATGATTTGCGAAGTGTTATGCATTCCTCGTCTACGATTCAAATGAACGTAAATGCGACACTTCCTTGCAAGGAAATAGCGTTTGCAGATGTCTACGTATCGTAGCAATAGAGTTCTAATGCTTCTTAAAACGCGATATCGCATCTCACTTCTATTTTTCATGGTAAGATATAATATGATTTGCGAAGTATCATGTATTCCTCGTCTACACTTCAAATGAATGTAAATGCGACACTTCCTTGCAAGGAAATAGCGTTTGCAGATGTCTATGTATCGTAGCAGTAGATTTCTAATGCTTCTTAAAACGCGATATCGCATCTCATTTCTATGTTTCATGGTAAGGTATAATATGATTTGCGAAGTGTTGTGTATTCCTCGTCTACACTTCAAATGAATGTAAATGCGACACTTCTTTGCTAGGAAATAGCGTTTGCAAATGTCTACCTATCGTAGCAATAGTGTTCTAATGCTTCTTAAAACGCGATATCGCATCTCATTTCTATTTTTCATGGTAAGATATAATATGATTTTCGAAGTGTCCTGTATTCCTCGTCTGCACTTCAAATGAATGTAAATGCGACTCTTACTTGCAAGGAAATAGCGTTTGCAGATGTCTACGTATCGAAGCAATAGTGTTCAAATGCTTCTTAAAACGCGATATCGCATCTCATAACTATGATTCATGATAAGATATAATATTCATTGCGATGTGTTATGCATTCCTCGTCTACGATTCAAATGAATGTAAATGCGACACTCCCTCGCAAGGAAATAGCGTTTGCAAATGTCTACCTATCGCAGCAATAGTGTTCTAATGCTTCTTAAAACGCGATATCGCATCTCATTTCTATGTTTCATGGTAAGATATAATACGATTTGCGAACTGTTATGTATTCCACGCCTACACTTCAAATGAATGTAAATGCGACACTTCCTTGCAAGGAAATAGCGTTTGCAGATGTCTACGTATCGAAGCAATAGTGTTCAAATGCTTCTTAAAACGAGATATTACATCTCATATCTATGTGTCATGATAAGATATAATATTCATTGCGAAGTGTTCTGCATTCCTCGTCTACGATACAAATGAATGTAAATGCGACACTTCTTTGCAAGGAAATAGCGATTGCAGATGTCTACGTATCGTAGCAATAGAGTTCATATGATTCTTAAAACGCGATACCGCATCTCATTTCTATGTTTCATGGTAAGATATAATATGGTTTGCGAAGTGTTATGTATTCCTCGCCTACACTTCAAATGAATGTAAATGCGACACTTCTTTGCTAGGAAATAGCGTTTGCAAATGTCTACCTATCGTAGCAATAGTGTTCTAATGCTTCTTAAAACGCGATATCGCATCTCATTTCTATGTTTCATGGTAAGATATAATATGATTTGCGAAGTGTCATGTATTCCTCGTCTACACTTCAAATGAATGTAAATGCGACACTTCCTTGCTAGGAAATAGCGTCTGCAGATATCTACGTATCGTAGCAATAGAGTTCTAATGCTTTTTAAAAAGCGATATCGCATCTCATTTCTATGTTTCATGGTAAGATATAATATGATTTGCGAAGTGTTATGCATTCCTCGTCTACGATTCAAATGAACGTAAATGCGACACTTCCTTGCAAGGAAATAGCGTTTGCAGATGTCTACGTATCGTAGCAATAGAGTTCTTATGATTCTTAAAACGCGATATCGCATCTCATTTCTATGTTTCATGGTAAGATAAAACATGATTTGCGAAGTGTCATGTATTCCTCGTCTACACTTCAAATGAATGTAAATGCGACACTTCCTTGCTAGGAAATAGCGTCTGCAGATATCTACGTATCGTAGCAATAGAGTTCATATGATTCTTAAAACGCGATACCGCATCTCATTTCTATGTTTCATGGTAAGATATAATATGGTTTGCGAAGTGTTATGTATTCCTCGCCTACACTTCAAATGAATGTAAATGCGACACTTCCTTGCTAGGAAATAGTGTCTGCAGATGTCTAGGTATCGTAGCAATAGAGTTCTAATGCCTCTTAAAACGCGATATCGCATCTCATTTCAATGTTTCATGGTAAGATATAATATGATTTGCGAAGTGTTATGTATTCCTCGTCTACACTTCAAATGAATGTAAATGCGACACTTCTTTGCTAGGAAATAGCGTTTGCAAATGTCTACCTATCGTAGCAATAGCTTTCTAATGCTTCTTAATACGCGATATCGCATCTCATTTCTATTTTTCATGGTAAGATATAATATGATTTTCGAAGTGTCCTGTATTCCTCGTCTGCACTTCAAATGAATGTAAATGCGACTCTTACTTGCAAGGAAATAGCGTTTGCAGATGTCTACGTATCGAAGCAATAGTGTTCAAATGCTTCTTAAAACGCGATATCGCATCTCATAACTATGATTCATGATAAGATATAATATTCATTGCGATGTGTTATGCATTCCTCGTCTACGATTCAAATGAATGTAAATGCGACACTCCCTCGCAAGGAAATAGCGTTTGCAAATGTCTACCTATCGCAGCAATAGTGTTCTAATGCTTCTTAAAACGCGATATCGCATCTCATTTCTATGTTTCATGGTAAGATATAATACGATTTGCGAACTGTTATGTATTCCACGCCTACACTTCAAATGAATGTAAATGCGACACTTCCTTGCAAGGAAATAGCGTTTGCAGATGTCTACGTATCGAAGCAATAGTGTTCAAATGCTTCTTAAAACGAGATATTACATCTCATATCTATGTGTCATGATAAGATATAATATTCATTGCGAAGTGTTCTGCATTCCTCGTCTACGATACAAATGAATGTAAATGCGACACTTCTTTGCAAGGAAATAGCGATTGCAGATGTCTACGTATCGTAGCAATAGAGTTCATATGATTCTTAAAACGCGATACCGCATCTCATTTCTATGTTTCATGGTAAGATATAATATGGTTTGCGAAGTGTTATGTATTCCTCGCCTACACTTCAAATGAATGTAAATGCGACACTTCCTTGCTAGGAAATAGTGTCTGCAGATGTCTAGGTATCGTAGCAATAGAGTTCTAATGCCTCTTAAAACGCGATATCGCATCTCATTTCAATGTTTCATGGTAAGATATAATATGATTTGCGAAGTGTTATGTATTCCTCGTCTACACTTCAAATGAATGTAAATGCGACACTTCTTTGCTAGGAAATAGCGTTTGCAAATGTCTACCTATCGTAGCAATAGCTTTCTAATGCTTCTTAATACGCGATATCGCATCTCATTTCTATGTTTCATGGTAAGGTAAAATATGATTTGCGAAGTGTCATGTATTCCTCGTCTATACTTCAAATGAATGTAAATGCGACACTTCCTTGCTAGGAAATAGCGTCTGCAGATGTCTACGTATCGTAGCAATAGAGTTCTAATGCTTTTTAAAACGCGATATCGCATCTCATTTCTATGTTTCATGGTAAGATATAATATGATTTGCGAAGTGTTATGCATTCCTCGTCTACGATTCAAATGAATGTAAATGCGACACTTCCTTGCACGGAAATAGCGTTTGCAGATGTCTACGTATCGTAGCAATAGAGTTCTTATGATTCTTAAAACGCGATATCGCATCTCATTTCTATGTTTCATGGTAAGATAAAACATGATTTGCGAAGTGTCATGTATTCCTCGTCTACACTTCAAATGAATGTAAATGCGACACTTCCTTGCTAGGAAATAGCGTCTGCAGATATCTACGTATCGTAGCAATAGAGTTCTAATGCTTTTTAAAAAGCGATATCGCATCTCATTTCTATGTTTCATGGTAAGATATAATATGATTTGCGAAGTGTTATGCATTCCTCGTCTACGATTCAAATGAACGTAAATGCGACACTTCCTTGCAAGGAAATAGCGTTTGCAGATGTCTACGTATCGTAGCAATAGAGTTCTTATGATTCTTAAAACGCGATATCGCATCTCATTTCTATGTTTCATGGTAAGATAAAACATGATTTGCGAAGTGTCATGTATTCCTCGTCTACACTTCAAATGAATGTAAATGCGACACTTCCTTGCTAGGAAATAGCGTCTGCAGATATCTACGTATCGTAGCAATAGAGTTCTAATGCTTTTTAAAAAGCGATATCGCATCTCATTTCTATGTTTCATGGTAAGATATAATATGATTTGCGAAGTGTTATGCATTCCTCGTCTACGATTCAAATGAACGTAAATGCGACACTTCCTTGCAAGGAACTAGCGTTTGCAGATGTCTACGTATCGTAGCAATAGAGTTCTAATGCTTCTTAAAACGCGATATCGCATCTCACTTCTATTTTTCATGGTAAGATATAATATGATTTGCGAAGTATCATGTATTCCTCGTCTACACTTCAAATGAATGTAAATGCGACACTTCCTTGCAAGGAAATAGCGTTTGCAGATGTCTATGTATCGTAGCAGTAGATTTCTAATGCTTCTTAAAACGCGATATCGCATCTCATTTCTATGTTTCATGGTAAGGTATAATATGATTTGCGAAGTGTTGTGTATTCCTCGTCTACACTTCAAATGAATGTAAATGCGACACTTCCTTGCAAGGAAATAGCGTTTGCAGATGTCTACGTATCGTAGCAATGGATTTCTGATGCTTCTTAAAACGCGATATCGCATCTCATTTCTATGTTTCATGGTAAGATATAATATGATTTGCGAAGTGTCATGTATTCCTCGTCTACACTTCAAATGAATGTAAATGCGACACTTCCTTGCTAGGAAATGGCGTCTGCAGATGTCTACGTATCGTAGCAATAGAGTTCTAATGCTTTTTAAAACGCGATATCGCATCTCATTTCTATGTTTCATGGTAAGATAAAATATGATTTGCGAAGTGTCATGTATTCCTCGTCTACGATTCAAATGAATGTAAATGCGACACTTCCTTGCAAGGAAATAGCGTTTGCAGATGTCTTGGTATCGTAGCAATAGAGTTCTTATGATTCTTAAAACGCGATATCGCATCTCATTTCTATGTTTCATGGTAAGATATAATATGATTTGCGAAGTGCTATGTATTCCTCGTCTACACTTCAATTGAATGTAAATGCGACACTTCCTTGCAAGGAAATAGCGCCTGCAGATGTCTAGGTATCGTAGCAATAGAGTTCTAATGCTTCTTAAAACGCGATATCGCATCTCATTTCTATGTATCACGGTAAGATATAATAAGATTTGCGACGTGTCATGTATTCCTCGTCTACACTTCAAATGAATGTGAATGCGACACTTCCTCGCTAGGAAATAGCGTTTGCAGATGTCTACGTATCGTAGCAATAGATTTCTAATGCTTCTTAAAACGCGATATCGCATCTCATTTCTATGTTTCATGGTAAGATATAATATGATTTGCGACGTGTCATGTATTCCTCATCTATACTTCAAATGAATGTAAATGCGACACTTCCTTGCAAGGAAATAGCGTCTGCACATGTCTAGGTATCGTAGCAATAGAGTTCTAATGCTTCTTAAAACGCGATATCGCATCTCATTTCTATTTTTCATGGTAAGATATAATATGATTTGCGAAGTGTTATGTATTCCTCGTCTACACTTCAAATGAATGTAAATGCGACACTTCCTTGCAAGGAAATAGCGTTTGCAGATGTCTATGTATCGTAGCAATAGATTTCTAATGCTTCTTAAAACGCGATATCGCATCTCATTTCTATGTTTCATGGTAAGGTATAATATGATTTGCGAAGTGTTGTGTATTCCTCGTCTACACTTCAAATGAATGTAAATGCGACACTTCCTTGCAAGGAAATAGCGTTTGCAGATGTCTACGTATCGTAGCAATGGATTTCTGATGCTTCTTAAAACGCGATATCGCATCTCATTTCTATGTTTCATGGTAAGATATAATATGATTTGCGAAGTGTCATGTATTCCTCGTCTGCACTTCAAATGAATGTAAATGCGACACTTCCTTGCTAGGAAATAGCGTCTGCAGATGTCTACGTATCGTAGCAATAGAGTTCTAATGCTTATTAAAACGCGATATTGCATCTCATTTCTATGTTTCATGGTAAGATAAAATATGATTTGCGAAGTGTCATGTATTCCTCGTCTACGATTCAAATGAATGTAAATGCGACACTTCCTTGCAAGGAAATAGCGTTTGCAGATGTCTTGTTATCGTAGCAATAGAGTTCTTATGATTCTTAAAACGCGATATCGCATCTCATTTCTATGTTTCATGGTAAGATATAATATGATTTGCGAAGTGCTATGTATTCGTCGTCTACACTTCAATTGAATGTAAATGCGACACTTCCTTGCAAGGAAATAGCGTCTGCATATGTCTAGGTATCGTAGCAATAGAGTTCTAATGCTTCTTAAAACGCGGTATCGCATCTCATTTCTATGTATCACGGTAAGATATAATAAGATTTGCGACGTGTCATGTATTCCTCGTCTACACTTCAAATGAATGTGAATGCGACACTTCCTCGCTAGGAAATAGCGTTTGCAGATGTCTACGTATCGTAGCAATAGATTTCTAATGCTTCTTAAAACGCGATATCGCATCTCATTTCTATGTTTCATGGTAAGATATAATATGATTTGCGACGTGTCATGTATTCCTCGTCTACACTTCAAATGAATGTGAATGCGACACTTCCTCGCTAGGAAATAGCGTTTGCAGATGTCTACGTATCGTAGCAATAGATTTCTAATGCTTCTTAAAACGCGATATCGCATCTCATTTCTATGTTTCATGGTAAGATATAATTTGATTTGCGAAGTGTTATGTATTCCTCGTCTACACTTCAAATGAATGTAAATGCGACACTTCCTTGCAAGGAAATGGCGTTTGCAGATGTCTGCGTATCGTAGCAATAGAGTTCTTATGATTCTTAAATCGCGATATTGCATCTCATTTCTATGCTTCATGGTAAGATATAATATGATTTGCGAAGTGTTATATATTCCTCGTCTACACTTCAAATGAATGTAAATGCGAATCTTCCTTGCAAGGAAATAGCGTTTGCAGATGTCTACGTATCGTAGCAATGGATTTCTGATGCTTCATAAAACGCGATATCGCATCTCATTTCTATGTATCACGGTAAGATATAATAAGATTTGCGAAGTGTCATGTATTCCTCGTCTACACTTCAAATGAATGTGAATGCGACACTTCCTCGCTAGGAAATAGCGTTTGCAGATGTCTACGTATCGTAGCAATAGAGTTCTAATGCTTCTTAAAACGCGATATCGCATCTCATTTCTATTTTTCATGGTAAGATATAATATGATTTGCGAAGTGTTATATATTCCTCGTCTACACTTCAAATGAATGTAAATGCGAATCTTCCTTGCAAGGAAATAGCGTTTGCAGATGTCTACGTATCGTAGCAATGGATTTCTGATGCTTCATAAAACGCGATATCGCATCTCATTTCTATGTATCACGGTAAGATATAATAAGATTTGCGAAGTGTCATGTATTCCTCGTCTACACTTCAAATGAATGTAAATGCGACACTTCCTTGCAAGGAAATAGCGTTTGCAGATGTCTACGTATAGTAGCAATGGATTTCTGATGCTTCTTAAAACGCGATATCGCATCTCATTTCTATGTTTCATGGTAAGATATAATATGAATTGCGAAGTGTCGTGTATTTCTTGTCTACACTTCAAATGAATGTAAATGCGACACTTCCTTGCAAGGAAACAGTGTTTGCAGATGTCTACGTATCGTAGCAATAGAGTTCTAATGCTTCTTAAAACGCGATATCCCATCTCATTTCTATGTTTCATGGTAAGATATAATATTCATTGCTAAGTGTTATGCATTTCTCGTCTACACTTCAAATGAATGTAAATGCGACACTTCCTTGCAAGGAAATAGCGTTTGCAGATGTCTACGTATCGTAGCAATGGATTTCTGATGCTTCATAAAACGAGATATCGCATCCATTTCTATGTATCACGGTAAGATATAATAAGATTTGCGAAGTGTCATGTATTCCTCGTCTACACTTCAAATGAATGTGAATGCGACACTTCCTCGCTAGGAAATAGCGTTTGCAGATGTCTGCGTATCGTAGCAATAGAGTTCTTATGATTCTTAAATCGCGATATTGCATCGCATTTCTATGTTTCATGGTAAGATATAATATGATTTGCGAAGTGTCATGTATTCCTCGTCTACACTTCAAATGAATGTAAATGCGACACTTCCTTGCAAGGAAATAGCGTCCGCAGATGTCTAGGTATCGTAGCAATAGAGTTCTGATGCTTCTTAAAACGCGATATCGCATCTCATTTCTATGTATCACGGTAAGATATAATATGATTTGCGAAGTGTCATGCATTCCTCGTCTACGATTCAAATGAATGTAAATGCGACACTTCCTTGCAAGGAAATAGCGTCTGCAGATGTCTACGTATCGTAGCAATAGAGTTCTAATGCTTTTTAGAACGCGATATCGCATCTCATTTCTATGTTTCATGGTAAGATATAATATGATTTGCGAAGTGTTATGCATTCCTCGTCTACGATTCAAATGAATGTAAATGCGACACTTCCTTGCAAGGAAATAGCGTTTGCAGATGTCTACGTATAGTAGCAATAGAGTTCTAATGCTTCTTAAAACGCGATATCGCATCTCATTTCTATGTTTCATGGTAAGATATAATTTGATTTGCGAAGTGTTATGTATTCCTCGTCTACACTTCAAATGAATGTAAATGCGACACTTCCTTGCAAGGAAATGGCGTTTGCAGATGTCTGCGTATCGTAGCAATAGAGTTCTTATGATTCTTAAATCGCGATATTGCATCTCATTTCTATGTTTCATGGTAAGATATAATATGATTTGCGAAGTGTTATATATTCCTCGTCTACACTTCAAATGAATGTAAATGCGAATCTTCCTTGCAAGGAAATAGCGTTTGCAGATGTCTACGTATCGTAGCAATGGATTTCTGATGCTTCATAAAACGCGATATCGCATCTCATTTCTATGTATCACGGTAAGATATAATAAGATTTGCGAAGTGTCATGTATTCCTCGTCTACACTTCAAATGAATGTGAATGCGACACTTCCTCGCTAGGAAATAGCGTTTGCAGATGTCTACGTATCGTAGCAATAGAGTTCTAATGCTTCTTAAAACGCGATATCGCATCTCATTTCTATTTTTCATGGTAAGATATAATATGATTTGCGAAGTGTTATGTATTCCTCGTCTACACTTCAAATGAATGTAAATGCGACACTTCCTTGCAAGGAAATAGCGTTTGCAGATGTCTATGTATCGTAGCAATAGATTTCTAATGCTTCTTAAAACGCGATATCGCATCTCATTTCTATGTTTCATGGTAAGGTATAATATGATTTGCGAAGTACTATGTATTCCTCGTCTACACTTCAAATGAATGTAAATGCGACACTTCCTTGCAAGGAAATAGCGTTTGCAGATGTCTACGTATCGTAGCAATGGATTTCTGATGCTTCATAAAACGAGATATCGCATCTCATTTCTATGTATCACGGTAAGATATAATAAGATTTGCGAAGTGTCATGTATTCCTCGTCTACACTTCAAATGAATGTGAATGCGACACTTCCTCGCTAGGAAATAGCGTTTGCAGATGTCTGCGTATCGTAGCAATAGAGTTCTTATGATTCTTAAATCGCGATATTGCATCGCATTTCTATGTTTCATGGTAAGATATAATATGATTTGCGAAGTGTCATGTATTCCTCGTCTACACTTCAAATGAATGTAAATGCGACACTTCCTTGCAAGGAAATAGCGTCCGCAGATGTCTAGGTATCGTAGCAATAGAGTTCTGATGCTTCTTAAAACGCGATATCGCATCTCATTTCTATGTATCACGGTAAGATATAATATGATTTGCGAAGTGTCATGCATTCCTCGTCTACGATTCAAATGAATGTAAATGCGACACTTCCTTGCAAGGAAATAGCGTCTGCAGATGTCTACGTATCGTAGCAATAGAGTTCTAATGCTTTTTAGAACGCGATATCGCATCTTATTTCTATGTATCACGGTAAGATATAATAAGATTTGCGAAGTGTCATGTATTCCTCGTCTACACTTCAAATGAATGTGAATGCGACACTTCCTCGCTAGGAAATAGCGTTTGCAGATGTCTACGTATCGTAGCAATAGAGTTCTAATGCTTCTTAAAACGCGATATCGCATCTCATTTCTATTTTTCATGGTAAGATATAATATGATTTGCGAAGTGTTATGTATTCCTCGTCTACACTTCAAATGAATGTAAATGCGACACTTCCTTGCAAGGAAATAGCGTTTGCAGATGTCTATGTATCGTAGCAATAGATTTCTAATGCTTCTTAAAACGCGATATCGCATCTCATTTCTATGTTTCATGGTAAGGTATAATATGATTTGCGAAGTACTATGTATTCCTCGTCTACACTTCAAATGAATGTAAATGCGACACTTCCTTGCAAGGAAATAGCGTTTGCAGATGTCTACGTATAGTAGCAATGGATTTCTGATGCTTCTTAAAACGCGATATCGCATCTCATTTCTATGTTTCATGGTAAGATATAATATGATTTGCGAAGTGTCGTGTATTCCTTGTCTACACTTCAAATGAATGTAAATGCGACACTTCCTTGCAAGGAAATAGCGTTTGCAGATGTCTACGTATCGTAGCAATGGATTTCTGATGCTTCATAAAACGAGATATCGCATCTCATTTCTATGTATCACGGTAAGATATAATAAGATTTGCGAAGTGTCATGTATTCCTCGTCTACACTTCAAATGAATGTGAATGCGACACTTCCTCGCTAGGAAATAGCGTTTGCAGATGTCTGCGTATCGTAGCAATAGAGTTCTTATGATTCTTAAATCGCGATATTGCATCGCATTTCTATGTTTCATGGTAAGATATAATATGATTTGCGAAGTGTCATGTATTCCTCGTCTACACTTCAAATGAATGTAAATGCGACACTTCCTTGCAAGGAAATAGCGTCCGCAGATGTCTAGGTATCGTAGCAATAGAGTTCTGATGCTTCTTAAAACGCGATATCGCATCTCATTTCTATGTATCACGGTAAGATATAATATGATTTGCGAAGTGTCATGCATTCCTCGTCTACGATTCAAATGAATGTAAATGCGACACTTCCTTGCAAGGAAATAGCGTCTGCAGATGTCTACGTATCGTAGCAATAGAGTTCTAATGCTTCTTAAAACGCGATATCGCATCTCATTTCTATTTTTCATGGTAAGATATAATATGATTTGCGAAGTGTTATGTATTCCTCGTCTACACTTCAAATGAATGTAAATGCGACACTTCCTTGCAAGGAAATAGCGTTTGCAGATGTCTATGCATCGTAGCAATAGATTTCTAATGCTTCTTAAAACGCGATATCGCATCTCATTTCTATGTTTCATGGTAAGGTATAATATGATTTGCGAAGTACTATGTATTCCTCGTCTACACTTCAAATGAATGTAAATGCGACACTTCCTTGCAAGGAAATAGCGTTTGCAGATGTCTACGTATAGTAGCAATGGATTTCTGATGCTTCTTAAAACGCGATATCGCATCTCATTTCTATGTTTCATGGTAAGATATAATATGATTTGCGAAGTGTCATGTATTCCTTGTCTACACTTCAAATGAATGTAAATGCGACACTTCCTTGCAAGGAAATGGCGTTTGCAGATGTCTGCGTATCGTAGCAATAGAGTTCTTATGATTCTTAAATCGCGATATTGCATCTCATTTCTATGTTTCATGGTAAGATATAATATGATTTCCGAAGTGTTATGTATTCCTCGTCTACGATTCAAATGAATGTAAATGCGACACTCCCTCGCAAGGAAATAGCGTTTGCAGATGTCTACGTATCGTAGCAATAGAGTTCTTATGATTCTTAAAACGCGATATCGCATCTCATTTCTATGTTTCATGGTAAGATATAATATGATTTGCGAAGTGCTATGTATTCTTCGTCTGCACTTCAATTGAATGTAAATGCGACACTTCCTCGCAAGGAAATAGCGTCTGCAGATGTCTAGGTATCGTAGCAATAGAGTTCTAATGCTTCTTAAAACGCGATATCGCATCTCATTTCTATGTATCACGGTAAGATATAAAATGATTTGCGAAGTGTCATGCATTCCTCGTCTACGATTCAAATGAATGTAAATGCGACACTTCCTTGCAAGGAAATAGCGTCTGCAGATGTCTACGTATCGTAGCAATAGAGTTCTAATGCTTCTTAAAACGCGATATCGCATCTCATTTCTATTTTTCATGGTAAGATATAATATGATTTGCGAAGTGTTATGTATTCCTCGTCTACACTTCAAATGAATGTAAATGCGACACTTCCTTGCAAGGAAATAGCGTTTGCAGATGTCTATGCATCGTAGCAATAGATTTCTAATGCTTCTTAAAACGCGATATCGCATCTCATTTCTATGTTTCATGGTAAGGTATAATATGATTTGCGAAGTACTATGTATTCCTCGTCTACACTTCAAATGAATGTAAATGCGACACTTCCTTGCAAGGAAATAGCGTTTGCAGATGTCTACGTATAGTAGCAATGGATTTCTGATGCTTCTTAAAACGCGATATCGCATCTCATTTCTATGTTTCATGGTAAGATAAAATATGATTTGCGAAGTGTCATGTATTCCTAGTCTACACTTCAAATGAACGTAAATGCGACACTTCCTTGCAAGGAAATAGCGTCTGCAGATGTCTAGGTATCGTAGCAATAGAGTTCTTATGATTCTTAAAACGCGATATCGCATCTCATTTCTATTTTTCATGGTAAGATATAATATGATTTGCGAAGTGTTATGTATTCCTCGTCTACACTTCAAATGAATGTAAATGCGACACTTCCTTGCAAGGAAATAGCGTTTGCAGATGTCTATGTATCGTAGCAATAGATTTCTAATGCTTCTTAAAACGCGATATCGCATCTCATTTCTATGTTTCATGGTAAGGTATAATATGATTTGCGAAGTGTTGTGTATTCCTCGTCTACACTTCAAATGAATGTAAATGCGACACTTCCTTGCAAGGAAATAGCGTTTGCAGATGTCTACGTATCGTAGCAATGGATTTCTGATGCTTCTTAAAACGCGATATCGCATCTCATTTCTATGTTTCATGGTAAGATATAATATGATTTGCGAAGTGTCATGTATTCCTCGTCTGCACTTCAAATGAATGTAAATGCGACTCTTCCTTGCTAGGAAATAGCGTCTGCAGATGTCTACGTATCGTAGCAATAGAGTTCTAATGCTTATTAAAACGCGATATTGCATCTCATTTCTATGTTTCATGGTAAGATAAAATATGATTTGCGAAGTGTCATGTATTCCTCGTCTACGATTCAAATGAATGTAAATGCGACACTTCCTTGCAAGGAAATAGCGTTTGCAGATGTCTTGTTATCGTAGCAATAGAGTTCTTATGATTCTTAAAACGCGATATCGCATCTCATTTCTATGTTTCATGGTAAGATATAATATGATTTGCGAAGTGCTATGTATTCGTCGTCTACACTTCAATTGAATGTAAATGCGACACTTCCTTGCAAGGAAATAGCGTCTGCATATGTCTAGGTATCGTAGCAATAGAGTTCTAATGCTTCTTAAAACGCGGTATCGCATCTCATTTCTATGTATCACGGTAAGATATAATAAGATTTGCGACGTGTCATGTATTCCTCGTCTACACTTCAAATGAATGTGAATGCGACACTTCCTCGCTAGGAAATAGCGTTTGCAGATGTCTACGTATCGTAGCAATAGATTTCTAATGCTTCTTAAAACGCGATATCGCATCTCATTTCTATGTTTCATGGTAAGATATAATATGATTTGCGACGTGTCATGTATTCCTCGTCTACACTTCAAATGAATGTGAATGCGACACTTCCTCGCTAGGAAATAGCGTTTGCAGATGTCTACGTATCGTAGCAATAGATTTCTAATGCTTCTTAAAACGCGATATCGCATCTCATTTCTATGTTTCATGGTAAGATATAATATGATTTGCGAAGTGTCATGTATTCCTCGTCTACACTTCAAATGAATGTAAATGCGACACTTCCTTGCTAGGAAATAGCGTCTGCAGATGTCTACGTATCGTAGCAATAGAGTTCTAATGCTTCTTAAAACGCGATATCGCATCTCATTTCTATTTTTCATGGTAAGATATAATTTGATTTGCGAAGTGTTATGTATTCCTCGTCTACACTTCAAATGAATGTAAATGCGACACTTCCTTGCAAGGAAATGGCGTTTGCAGATGTCTGCGTATCGTAGCAATAGAGTTCTTATGATTCTTAAATCGCGATATTGCATCTCATTTCTATGCTTCATGGTAAGATATAATATGATTTGCGAAGTGTTATATATTCCTCGTCTACACTTCAAATGAATGTAAATGCGAATCTTCCTTGCAAGGAAATAGCGTTTGCAGATGTCTACGTATCGTAGCAATGGATTTCTGATGCTTCATAAAACGCGATATCGCATCTCATTTCTATGTATCACGGTAAGATATAATAAGATTTGCGAAGTGTCATGTATTCCTCGTCTACACTTCAAATGAATGTGAATGCGACACTTCCTCGCTAGGAAATAGCGTTTGCAGATGTCTACGTATCGTAGCAATAGAGTTCTAATGCTTCTTAAAACGCGATATCGCATCTCATTTCTATTTTTCATGGTAAGATATAATATGATTTGCGAAGTGTTATGTATTCCTCGTCTACACTTCAAATGAATGTAAATGCGACACTTCCTTGCAAGGAAATAGCGTTTGCAGATGTCTATGTATCGTAGCAATAGATTTCTAATGCTTCTTAAAACGCGATATCGCATCTCATTTCTATGTTTCATGGTAAGGTATAATATGATTTGCGAAGTACTATGTATTCCTCGTCTACACTTCAAATGAATGTAAATGCGACACTTCCTTGCAAGGAAATAGCGTTTGCAGATGTCTACGTATAGTAACAATGGATTTCTGATGCTTCTTAAAACGCGATATCGCATCTCATTTCTATGTTTCATGGTAAGATATAATATGATTTGCGAAGTGTCATGTATTCCTTGTCTACACTTCAAATGAATGTAAATGCGACACTTCCTTGCAAGGAAATGGCGTTTGCAGATGTCTGCATATCGTAGCAATAGAGTTCTTATGATTCTTAAATCGCGATATTGCATCTCATTTCTATGTTTCATGGTAAGATATAATATGATTTCCGAAGTGTTATGTATTCCTCGTCTACGATTCAAATGAATGTAAATGCGACACTCCCTCGCAAGGAAATAGCGTTTGCAGATGTCTACGTATCGTAGCAATAGAGTTCTTATGATTCTTAAAACGCGATATCGCATCTCATTTCTATGTTTCATGGTAAGATATAATATGATTTGCGAAGTGCTATGTATTCCTCGTCTGCACTTCAATTGAATGTAAATGCGACACTTCCTCGCAAGGAAATAGCGTCTGCAGATGTCTAGGTATCGTAGCAATAGAGTTCTAATGCTTCTTAAAACGCGATATCGCATCTCATTTCTATGTATCACGGTAAGATATAATATGATTTGCGAAGTGTCATGCATTCCTCGTCTACGATTCAAATGAATGTAAATGCGACACTTCCTTGCAAGGAAATAGCGTCTGCAGATGTCTACGTATCGTAGCAATAGAGTTCTAATGCTTCTTAAAACGCGATATCGCATCTCATTTCTATTTTTCATGGTAAGATATAATATGATTTGCGAAGTGTTATGTATTCCTCGTCTACACTTCAAATGAATGTAAATGCGACACTTCCTTGCAAGGAAATAGCGTTTGCAGATGTCTATGCATCGTAGCAATAGATTTCTAATGCTTCTTAAAACGCGATATCGCATCTCATTTCTATGTTTCATGGTAAGGTATAATATGATTTGCGAAGTACTATGTATTCCTCGTCTACACTTCAAATGAATGTAAATGCGACACTTCCTTGCAAGGAAATGGCGTTTGCAGATGTCTGCGTATCGTAGCAATAGAGTTCTTATGATTCTTAAATCGCGATATTGCATCTCATTTCTATGTTTCATGGTAAGATATAATATGATTTCCGAAGTGTTATGTATTCCTCGTCTACGATTCAAATGAATGTAAATGCGACACTCCCTCGCAAGGAAATAGCGTTTGCAGATGTCTACGTATCGTAGCAATAGAGTTCTTATGATTCTTAAAACGCGATATCGCATCTCATTTCTATGTTTCATGGTAAGATATAATATGATTTGCGAAGTGCTATGTATTCTTCGTCTGCACTTCAATTGAATGTAAATGCGACACTTCCTCGCAAGGAAATAGCGTCTGCAGATGTCTAGGTATCGTAGCAATAGAGTTCTAATGCTTCTTAAAACGCGATATCGCATCTCATTTCTATGTATCACGGTAAGATATAAAATGATTTGCGAAGTGTCATGCATTCCTCGTCTACGATTCAAATGAATGTAAATGCGACACTTCCTTGCAAGGAAATAGCGTCTGCAGATGTCTACGTATCGTAGCAATAGAGTTCTAATGCTTCTTAAAACGCGATATCGCATCTCATTTCTATTTTTCATGGTAAGATATAATATGATTTGCGAAGTGTTATGTATTCCTCGTCTACACTTCAAATGAATGTAAATGCGACACTTCCTTGCAAGGAAATAGCGTTTGCAGATGTCTATGCATCGTAGCAATAGATTTCTAATGCTTCTTAAAACGCGATATCGCATCTCATTTCTATGTTTCATGGTAAGGTATAATATGATTTGCGAAGTACTATGTATTCCTCGTCTACACTTCAAATGAATGTAAATGCGACACTTCCTTGCAAGGAAATAGCGTTTGCAGATGTCTACGTATAGTAGCAATGGATTTCTGATGCTTCTTAAAACGCGATATCGCATCTCATTTCTATGTTTCATGGTAAGATAAAATATGATTTGCGAAGTGTCATGTATTCCTAGTCTACACTTCAAATGAACGTAAATGCGACACTTCCTTGCAAGGAAATAGCGTCTGCAGATGTCTAGGTATCGTAGCAATAGAGTTCTTATGATTCTTAAAACGCGATATCGCATCTCATTTCTATTTTTCATGGTAAGATATAATATGATTTGCGAAGTGTTATGTATTCCTCGTCTACACTTCAAATGAATGTAAATGCGACACTTCCTTGCAAGGAAATAGCGTTTGCAGATGTCTATGTATCGTAGCAATAGATTTCTAATGCTTCTTAAAACGCGATATCGCATCTCATTTCTATGTTTCATGGTAAGGTATAATATGATTTGCGAAGTGTTGTGTATTCCTCGTCTACACTTCAAATGAATGTAAATGCGACACTTCCTTGCAAGGAAATAGCGTTTGCAGATGTCTACGTATCGTAGCAATGGATTTCTGATGCTTCTTAAAACGCGATATCGCATCTCATTTCTATGTTTCATGGTAAGATATAATATGATTTGCGAAGTGTCATGTATTCCTCGTCTGCACTTCAAATGAATGTAAATGCGACTCTTCCTTGCTAGGAAATAGCGTCTGCAGATGTCTACGTATCGTAGCAATAGAGTTCTAATGCTTATTAAAACGCGATATTGCATCTCATTTCTATGTTTCATGGTAAGATAAAATATGATTTGCGAAGTGTCATGTATTCCTCGTCTACGATTCAAATGAATGTAAATGCGACACTCCCTCGCAAGGAAATAGCGTTTGCAGATGTCTACGTATCGTAGCAATAGAGTTCTTATGATTCTTAAAACGCGATATCGCATCTCATTTCTATGTTTCATGGTAAGATATAATATGATTTGCGAAGTGCTATGTATTCCTCGTCTGCACTTCAATTGAATGTAAATGCGACACTTCCTCGCAAGGAAATAGCGTCTGCAGATGTCTAGGTATCGTAGCAATAGAGTTCTAATGCTTCTTAAAACGCGATATCGCATCTCATTTCTATGTATCACGGTAAGATATAATATGATTTGCGAAGTGTCATGCATTCCTCGTCTACGATTCAAATGAATGTAAATGCGACACTTCCTTGCAAGGAAATAGCGTCTGCAGATGTCTACGTATCGTAGCAATAGAGTTCTAATGCTTCTTAAAACGCGATATCGCATCTCATTTCTATTTTTCATGGTAAGATATAATATGATTTGCGAAGTGTTATGTATTCCTCGTCTACACTTCAAATGAATGTAAATGCGACACTTCCTTGCAAGGAAATAGCGTTTGCAGATGTCTATGCATCGTAGCAATAGATTTCTAATGCTTCTTAAAACGCGATATCGCATCTCATTTCTATGTTTCATGGTAAGGTATAATATGATTTGCGAAGTACTATGTATTCCTCGTCTACACTTCAAATGAATGTAAATGCGACACTTCCTTGCAAGGAAATAGCGTTTGCAGATGTCTACGTATAGTAGCAATGGATTTCTGATGCTTCTTAAAACGCGATATCGCATCTCATTTCTATGTTTCATGGTAAGATATAATATGATTTGCGAAGTGTCATGTATTCCTTGTCTACACTTCAAATGAATGTAAATGCGACACTTCCTTGCAAGGAAATAGCGTTTGCAGATGTCTATGTATCGTAGCAATAGATTTCTAATGCTTCTTAAAACGCGATATCGCATCTCATTTCTATGTTTCATGGTAAGGTATAATATGATTTGCGAAGTACTATGTATTCCTCGTCTACACTTCAAATGAATGTAAATGCGACACTTCCTTGCAAGGAAATAGCGTTTGCAGATGTCTACGTATAGTAGCAATGGATTTCTGATGCTTCTTAAAACGCGATATCGCATCTCATTTCTATGTTTCATGGTAAGATATAATATGATTTGCGAAGTGTCGTGTATTCCTTGTCTACACTTCAAATGAATGTAAATGCGACACTTCCTTGCAAGGAAATAGCGTTTGCAGATGTCTACGTATCGTAGCAATAGAGTTCTAATGCTTCTTAAAACGCGATATCCCATCTCATTTCTATGTTTCATGGTAAGATATAATATTCATTGCTAAGTGTTATGCATTTCTCGTCTACACTTCAAATGAATGTAAATGCGACACTTCCTTGCAAGGAAATAGCGTTTGCAGATGTCTACGTATCGTAGCAATGGATTTCTGATGCTTCATAAAACGAGATATCGCATCTCATTTCTATGTATCACGGTAAGATATAATAAGATTTGCGAAGTGTCATGTATTCCTCGTCTACACTTCAAATGAATGTGAATGCGACACTTCCTCGCTAGGAAATAGCGTTTGCAGATGTCTGCGTATCGTAGCAATAGAGTTCTTATGATTCTTAAATCGCGATATTGCATCGCATTTCTATGTTTCATGGTAAGATATAATATGATTTGCGAAGTGTCATGTATTCCTCGTCTACACTTCAAATGAATGTAAATGCGACACTTCCTTGCAAGGAAATAGCGTCCGCAGATGTCTAGGTATCGTAGCAATAGAGTTCTGATGCTTCTTAAAACGCGATATCGCATCTCATTTCTATGTATCACGGTAAGATATAATATGATTTGCGAAGTGTCATGCATTCCTCGTCTACGATTCAAATGAATGTAAATGCGACACTTCCTTGCAAGGAAATAGCGTCTGCAGATGTCTACGTATCGTAGCAATAGAGTTCTAATGCTTTTTAGAACGCGATATCGCATCTCATTTCTATGTTTCATGGTAAGATATAATATGATTTGCGAAGTGTTATGCATTCCTCGTCTACGATTCAAATGAATGTAAATGCGACACTTCCTTGCAAGGAAATAGCGTTTGCAGATGTCTACGTATCGTAGCAATAGAGTTCTAATGCTTCTTAAAACGCGATATCGCATCTCATTTCTATTTTTCATGGTAAGATATAATATGATTTGCGAAGTCTTATGTATTCCTCGTCTACACTTCAAATGAATGTAAATGCGACACTTCCTTGCAAGGAAATAGCGTTTGCAGATGTCTATGTATCGTAGCAATAGATTTCTAATGCTTCTTAAAACGCGATATCGCATCTCATTTCTATGTTTCATGGTAAGGTATAATATGATTTGCGAAGTACTATGTATTCCTCGTCTACACTTCAAATGAATGTAAATGCGACACTTCCTTGCAAGGAAATAGCGTTTGCAGATGTCTACGTATAGTAGCAATGGATTTCTGATGCTTCTTAAAACGCGATATCGCATCTCATTTCTATGTTTCATGGTAAGATATAATATGATTTGCGAAGTGTCATGTATTCCTTGTCTACACTTCAAATGAATGTAAATGCGACACTTCCTTGCAAGGAAATGGCGTTTGCAGATGTCTGCGTATCGTAGCAATAGAGTTCTTATGATTCTTAAATCGCGATATTGCATCTCATTTCTATGTTTCATGGTAAGATATAATATGATTTCCGAAGTGTTATGTATTCCTCGTCTACGATTCAAATGAATGTAAATGCGACACTCCCTCGCAAGGAAATAGCGTTTGCAGATGTCTACGTATCGTAGCAATAGAGTTCTTATGATTCTTAAAACGCGATATCGCATCTCATTTCTATGTTTCATGGTAAGATATAATATGATTTGCGAAGTGCTATGTATTCCTCGTCTGCACTTCAATTGAATGTAAATGCGACACTTCCTCGCAAGGAAATAGCGTCTGCAGATGTCTAGGTATCGTAGCAATAGAGTTCTAATGCTTCTTAAAACGCGATATCGCATCTCATTTCTATGTATCACGGTAAGATATAATATGATTTGCGAAGTGTCATGCATTCCTCGTCTACGATTCAAATGAATGTAAATGCGACACTTCCTTGGAAGGAAATAGCGTCTGCAGATGTCTACGTATCGTAGCAATAGAGTTCTAATGCTTCTTAAAACGCGATATCGCATCTCATTTCTATTTTTCATGGTAAGATATAATATGATTTGCGAAGTGTTATGTATTCCTCGTCTACACTTCAAATGAATGTAAATGCGACACTTCCTTGCAAGGAAATAGCGTTTGCAGATGTCTATGCATCGTAGCAATAGATTTCTAATGCTTCTTAAAACGCGATATCGCATCTCATTTCTATGTTTCATGGTAAGGTATAATATGATTTGCGAAGTACTATGTATTCCTCGTCTACACTTCAAATGAATGTAAATGCGACACTTCCTTGCAAGGAAATAGCGTTTGCAGATGTCTACGTATAGTAGCAATGGATTTCTGATGCTTCTTAAAACGCGATATCGCATCTCATTTCTATGTTTCATGGTAAGATATAATATGATTTGCGAAGTGTCATGTATTCCTTGTCTACACTTCAAATGAATGTAAATGCGACACTTCCTTGCAAGGAAATGGCGTTTGCAGATGTCTGCGTATCGTAGCAATAGAGTTCTTATGATTCTTAAATCGCGATATTGCATCTCATTTCTATGTTTCATGGTAAGATATAATATGATTTCCGAAGTGTTATGTATTCCTCGTCTACGATTCAAATGAATGTAAATGCGACACTCCCTCGCAAGGAAATAGCGTTTGCAGATGTCTACGCATCGTAGCAACAGAGTTCTTATGATTCTTAAAACGCGATATCGCATCTCATTTCTATGTTTCATGGTAAGATATAATATGATTTGCGAAGTGCTATGTATTCCTCGTCTACACTTCAAATGAATGTAAATGCGACACTTCCTTGCAAGGAAATGGCGTTTGCAGATGTCTGCGTATCGTAGCAACAGAGTTCTTATGATTCTTAAATCGCGATATTGCATCTCATTTCTATGTTTCATGGTAAGATATAGTATGATTTGCGAAGTATTATGTATTCCTCGTCTACACTTCAAATGAATGTGAATGCGACACTTCCTCGCTAGGAAATAGCGTTTGCAGATGTCTACGTATCGTAGCAATAAATTTCTAATGCTACTTAAAACGCGATATCGCATCTCATTTCTATGTTTCATGGTAAGATATAATATTCATTGCGAAGTGTTGTGCATTCCTCGTCTACGATTCAAATGAATGTAAATGCGACACTCCCTTGCAAGGAAATAGCGTTTGCAGATGTCTACGTATCGTAGCAATAGAGTTCTAACGCTTCTTAAAACGCGATATCGCACCTCATTTCTATGTTTCATGGTAAGATAAAATATGATTTGCGAAGTGTCATGTATTCCTCGTCTACACTTCAGATGAATGTAAATGCGACACTTCCTTGCAAGGAAATAGCGTTCGCAGATGTCTACGTATCGTAGCAATAGAGTTCTAATGCTTCTTAAAACGCGATATCGCATCTCATTTCTATTTTTCATGGTAAGATATAATATGATTTGCGAAGTGTTATGTATTCCTCGTCTACACTTCAAATGAATGTAAATGCGACACTTCCTTGCAAGGAAATAGCGTTTGCAGATGTGTATGTATCGTAGCAATAGATTTCTAATGCTTCTTAAAACGCGATATCGCATCTCATTTCTATGTTTCATGGTAAGGTATAATATGATTTGCGAAGTACTATGTATTCCTCGTCTACACTTCAAATGAATGTAAATGCGACACTTCCTTGCAAGGAAATAGCGTTTGCAGATGTCTACGTATAGTAGCAATGGATTTCTGATGCTTCTTAAAACGCGATATCGCATCTCATTTCTATGTTTCATGGTAAGATATAATATGATTTGCGAAGTGTCATGTATTCCTTGTCTACACTTCAAATGAATGTAAATGCGACACTTCCTTGCAAGGAAATGGCGTTTGCAGATGTCTGCGTATCGTAGCAATAGAGTTCTTATGATTCTTAAATCGCGATATTGCATCTCATTTCTATGTTTCATGGTAAGATATAATATGATTTCCGAAGTGTTATGTATTCCTCGTCTACGATTCAAATGAATGTAAATGCGACACTCCCTCGCAAGGAAATAGCGTTTGCAGATGTCTACGTATCGTAGCAATAGAGTTCTTATGATTCTTAAAACGCGATATCGCATCTCATTTCTATGTTTCATGGTAAGATATAATATGATTTGCGAAGTGCTATGTATTCCTCGTCTGCACTTCAATTGAATGTAAATGCGACACTTCCTCGCAAGGAAATAGCGTCTGCAGATGTCTAGGTATCGTAGCAATAGAGTTCTAATGCTTCTTAAAACGCGATATCGCATCTCATTTCTATGTATCACGGTAAGATATAATATGATTTGCGAAGTGTCATGCATTCCTCGTCTACGATTCAAATGAATGTAAATGCGACACTTCCTTGCAAGGAAATAGCGTCTGCAGATGTCTACGTATCGTAGCAATAGAGTTCTAATGCTTCTTAAAACGCGATATCGCATCTCATTTCTATTTTTCATGGTAAGATATAATATGATTTGCGAAGTGTTATGTATTCCTCGTCTACACTTCAAATGAATGTAAATGCGACACTTCCTTGCAAGGAAATAGCGTTTGCAGATGTCTACGTATAGTAGCAATGGATTTCTGATGCTTCTTAAAACGCGATATCGCATCTCATTTCTATGTTTCATGGTAAGATATAATATGATTTGCGAAGTGTCATGTATTCCTTGTCTACACTTCAAATGAATGTAAATGCGACACTTCCTTGCAAGGAAATGGCGTTTGCAGATGTCTGCGTATCGTAGCAATAGAGTTCTTATGATTCTTAAATCGCGATATTGCATCTCATTTCTATGTTTCATGGTAAGATATAATATGATTTCCGAAGTGTTATGTATTCCTCGTCTACGATTCAAATGAATGTAAATGCGACACTCCCTCGCAAGGAAATAGCGTTTGCAGATGTCTACGCATCGTAGCAACAGAGTTCTTATGATTCTTAAAACGCGATATCGCATCTCATTTCTATGTTTCATGGTAAGATATAATATGATTTGCGAAGTGCTATGTATTCCTCGTCTGCACTTCAATTGAATGTAAATGCGACACTTCCTCGCAAGGAAATAGCGTCTGCAGATGTCTAGGTATCGTAGCAATAGAGTTCTAATGCTTCTTAAAACGCGATATCGCATCTCATTTCTATGTATCACGGTAAGATATAATATGATTTGCGAAGTGTCATGCATTCCTCGTCTACGATTCAAATGAATGTAAATGCGACACTTCCTTGCAAGGAAATAGCGTTTGCAGATGTCTACGTATCGTAGCAATAGAGTTCTAATGCTTCTTAAAACGCGATATCGCATCTCATTTCTATTTTTCATGGTAAGATATAATATGATTTGCGAAGTGTTATGTATTCCTCGTCTACACTTCAAATGAATGTAAATGCGACACTTCCTTGCAAGGAAATGGCGTTTGCAAATGTCTGCGTATCGTAGCAATAGAGTTCTTATGATTCTTAAATCGCGATATTGCATCTCATTTCTATGTTTCATGGTAAGATATAGTATGATTTGCGAAGTATTATGTATTCCTCGTCTACACTTCAAATGAATGTGAATGCGACACTTCCTCGCTAGGAAATAGCGTTTGCAGATGTCTACGTATCGTAGCAATAAATTTCTAATGCTACTTAAAACGCGATATCGCATCTCATTTCTATGTTTCATGGTAAGATATAATATTCATTGCGAAGTGTTATGCATTCCTCGTCTACGATTCAAATGAATATAAATGCGACACTCCCTTGCAAGGAAATAGCGTTTGCAGATGTCTACGTATCGTAGCAATAGAGTTCTAACGCTTCTTAAAACGCGATATCGCACCTCATTTCTATGTTTCATGGTAAGATAAAATATGATTTGCGAAGTGTCATGTATTCCTCGTCTACACTTCAAATGAATGTAAATGCGACACTTCCTTGCAAGGAAATAGCGTTTGCAGATGTCTACGTATCGTAGCAATAGAGTTCTAATGCTTCTTAAAACGCGATATCGCATCTCATTTCTATTTTTCATGGTAAGATATAATATGATTTGCGAAGTGTTATGTATTCCTCGTCTACACTTCAAATGAATGTAAATGCGACACTTCCTTGCAAGGAAATAGCGTTTGCAGATGTCTATGTATCGTAGCAATAGATTTCTAATGCTTCTTAAAACGCGATATCGCATCTCATTTCTATGTTTCATGGTAAGGTATAATATGATTTGCGAAGTACTATGTATTCCTCGTCTACACTTCAAATGAATGTAAATGCGACACTTCCTTGCAAGGAAATAGCGTTTGCAGATGTCTACGTATAGTAGCAATGGATTTCTGATGCTTCTTAAAACGCGATATCGCATCTCATTTCTATGTTTCATGGTAAGATATAATATGATTTGCGAAGTGTCATGTATTCCTTGTCTACACTTCAAATGAATGTAAATGCGACACTTCCTTGCAAGGAAATGGCGTTTGCAGATGTCTGCGTATCGTAGCAATAGAGTTCTTATGATTCTTAAATCGCGATATTGCATCTCATTTCTATGTTTCATGGTAAGATATAATATGATTTCCGAAGTGTTATGTATTCCTCGTCTACGATTCAAATGAATGTAAATGCGACACTCCCTCGCAAGGAAATAGCGTTTGCAGATGTCTACGTATCGTAGCAATAGAGTTCTTATGATTCTTAAAACGCGATATCGCATCTCATTTCTATGTTTCATGGTAAGATATAATATGATTTGCGGAGTGCTATGTATTCCTCGTCTGCACTTCAATTGAATGTAAATGCGACACTTCCTCGCAAGGAAATAGCGTCTGCAGATGTCTAGGTATCGTAGCAATAGAGTTCTAATGCTTCTTAAAACGCGATATCGCATCTCATTTCTATGTATCACGGTAAGGTATAATATGATTTGCGAAGTACTATGTATTCCTCGTCTACACTTCAAATGAATGTAAATGCGACACTTCCTTGCAAGGAAATAGCGTTTGCAGATGTCTACGTATAGTAGCAATGGATTTCTGATGCTTCTTAAAACGCGATATCGCATCTCATTTCTATGTTTCATGGTAAGATAAAATATGATTTGCGAAGTGTCATGTATTCCTCGTCTACACTTCAAATGAACGTAAATGCGACACTTCCTTGCAAGGAAATAGCGTTTGCAGATGTCTACGTATCGTAGAAATGGAGTTCTAATGCTTCTTAAAACGCGATATCGCATCTCATTTCTATTTTTCATGGTAAGATATAATATGATTTGCGAAGTGTCATGTATTCCTTGTCTACACTTCAAATGAATGTAAATGCGACACTTCCTTGCAAGGAAATGGCGTTTGCAGATGTCTGCGTATCGTAGCAATAGAGTTCTTATGATTCTTAAATCGCGATATTGCATCTCATTCCTATGTTTCATGGTAAGATATAATATGATTTCCGAAGTGTCATGCATTCCTCGTCTACGATTCAAATGAATGTAAATGCGACACTTCCTTGCAAGGAAATAGCGTTTGCAGATGTCAACGTATCGTAGCAATAGAGTTCTAATGCTTCTTAAAACGCGATATCGCATCTCATTTCTATTTTTCATGGTAAGATATAATATGATTTGCGAAGTGTTATGTATTCCTCGTCTACACTTCAAATGAATGTAAATGCGACACTTCCTTGCAAGGAAATGGCGTTTGCAGATGTCTGCGTATCGTAGCAATAGAGTTCTTATGATTCTTAAATCGCGATATTGCATCTCATTTCTATGTTTCATGGTAAGATATAGTATGATTTGCGAAGTATTATGTATTCCTCGTCTACACTTCAAATGAATGTGAATGCGACACTTCCTCGCTAGGAAATAGCGTTTGCAGATGTCTACGTATCGTAGCAATAAATTTCTAATGCTACTTAAAACGCGATATCGCATCTCATTTCTATGTTTCATGGTAAGATATAATATTCATTGCGATGTGTTATGCATTCCTCGTCTACGATTCAAATGAATGTAAATGCGACACTCCCTTGCAAGGAAATAGCGTTTGCAGATGTCTACGTATCGTAGCAATAGAGTTCTAATGCTTCTTAAAACGCGATATCGCACCTCATTTCTATGTTTCATGGTAAGATAAAATATGATTTGCGAAGTGTCATGTATTCCTCGTCTACACTTCAAATGAACGTAAATGCGACACTTCCTTGCAAGGAAATAGCGTTTGCAGATGTCTACGTATCGTAGAAATGGAGTTCTAATGCCTCTTAAAACGCGATATCGCATCTCATTTCTATTTTTCATGGTAAGATATAATATGATTTGCGAAGTGTTATGTATTCCTCGTCTACACTTCAAATGAATGTAAATGCGACACTTCCTTGCAAGGAAATAGCGTTTGCAGATGTCTATGTATCGTAGCAATAGATTTCTAATGCTTCTTAAAACGCGATATCGCATCTCATTTCTATGTTTCATGGTAAGGTATAATATGATTTGCGAAGTACTATGTATTCCTCGTCTACACTTCAAATGAATGTAAATGCGACACTTCCTTGCAAGGAAATAGCGTTTGCAGATGTCTGCGTATAGTAGCAATGGATTTCTGATGCTTCTTAGAACGCGATATCGCAACTCATTTCTATGTTTCATGGTAAGATATAATATGATTTCAGAAGTGTTATGTATTCCTCGTCTACGATTCAAATGAATGTAAATGCGACACTCCCTCGCAAGGAAATAGGGTTTGCAGATGTCTACGTATTGTAGCAATAGAGTTCTTATGATTCTTAAAACGCGATATCGCATCTCATTTCTATGTTTCATGGTAAGATATAATATGATTTGCGAAGTGCTATGTATTCCTCGTCTGCACTTCAATTGAATGTAAATGCGACACTTCCTCGCAAGGAAATAGCGTCTGCAGATGTCTAGGTATCGTAGCAATAGAGTTCTAATGCTTCTTAAAACGCGATATCGCATCTCATTTCTATGTATCACGGTAAGATATAATATGATTTGCGAAGTGTCATGCATTCCTCGTCTACGATTCAAATGAATGTAAATGCGACACTTCCTTGCAAGGAAATAGCGTCTGCAGATGTCTACGTATCGCAGCAATAGAGTTCTAATGCTTCTTAAAACGCGATATCGCATCTCATTTCTATTTTTCATGGTAAGATATAATATGATTTCCGAAGTGTTATGTATTCCTCGTCTACGATTCAAATGAATGTAAATGCGACACTCCCTCGCAAGGAAATAGCGTTTGCAGATGTCTACGTATCGTAGCAACAGAGCTCTTATGATTCTTAAAACGCGATATCGCATCTCATTTCTATGTTTCATGGTAAGATATAATATGATTTGCGAAGTGCTATGTATTCCTCGTCTGCACTTCAATTGAATGTAAATGCGACACTTCCTCGCAAGGAAATAGCGTCTGCAGATGTCTAGGTATCGTAGCAATAGAGTTCTAATGCTTCTTAAAACGCGATATCGCATCTCATTTCTATGTATCACGGTAAGATATAATATGATTTGCGAAGTGTCATGCATTCCTCGTCTACGATTCAAATGAATGTAAATGCAACACTTCCTTGCAAGGAAATAGCGTCTGCAGATGTCTACGTATCGTAGCAATAGAGTTCTATTGCTTTTTAGAACGCGATATCGCATCTCATTTCTATGTATCACGGTAAGATATAATATGATTTGCGAAGTGTCATGTATTCCTCGTCTGCACTTCAAATGAATGTGAATGCGACACTTCCTCGCTAGGAAATAGCGTTTGCCGATGTCTACGTATCGTAGCAATAGAGTTCTAATGCTTCTTAAAACGCGATATCGCATCTCATTTCTATGTATCACGGTAAGATATAGTATGATTTGCGAAGTGTCATGTATTCCTCGTCTACACTTCAAATGAATGTGAATGCGACACTTCCTCGCTAGGAAATAGCGTTTGCAGATGTCTGCGTATCGTAGCAATAGAGTTCTTATGATTCTTAAATCGCGATATCGCATCTCATTTCTATTTTTCATGGTAAGATATAATATGATTTGCGAAGTGTTATGTATTCCTCGTCTACACTTCAAATGAATGTAAATGCGACACTTCCTTGCAAGGAAATGGCGTTTGCAGATGTCTGCGTATCGTAGCAATAGAGTTCTTATGATTCTTAAATCGCGATATTGCATCTCATTTCTATGTTTCATGGTAAGATATAATATGATTTGCGAAGTGTTATGTATTCCTCGTCTACACTTCAAATGAATGTAAATGCGACACTTCCTTGCAAGGAAATGGCGTTTGCAGATGTCTGCGTATCGTAGCAATAGAGTTCTTATGATTCTTAAATCGCGATATTGCATCTCATTTCTATGTTTCATGGTAAGATATAATATGATTTGCGAAGTGTCATGCATTCCTCGTCTACGATTCAAATGAATGTAAATGCGACACTTCCTTGCTAGGAAATAGCGTCTGCAGATGTCTAGGTATCGCAGCAATAGAGATCTAATGCTTCTTAAAACGCGATACCGCATCTCATTCCTATGTTTCATGGTAAGATATAATATGATTTGCGAAGTGTTATGCATTCCCCGTCTACGATTCAAATGAATGTAAATGCGACACTTCCTTGCAAGGAAATAGCGTTTGCAGATGTCTACGTATCGTGGCAATAGAGTTCTAATGCTTCTTAAAACGCGATATCGCATCTCATTTCTATTTTTCATGGTAAGATATAATATGATTTGGGAAGTGCTATGTATTCCTCGTCTACACTTCAATTGAATGTAAATGCGACACTTCCTTGCAAGGAAATAGCGTCTGCAGATGTCTAGGTATCGTAGCAATAGAGTTCTAATGCTTCTTAAAACGCGATATCGCATCTAATTTCTATGAATCACGGTAAGATATAATAAGATTTGCGAAGTGTCATGTATTCCTCTTCTACACTTCAAATGAATGTGAATGCGACACTTCCTCGCTAGGAAATAGCGTTTGCAGATGTCTACGTATCGTAGCAATAGATTTCTAATGCTTCTTAAAACGCGATATCGCATCTCATTTCTATGTTTCATGTTAAGCTATAATATGATATGTGAAGTATCATGTATTCCTCGCCTACACTTCAAATGAATGTAAATGCGACACTTCCTTGCTAGGAAATAGCGTCTGCAGATGTCTAGGTATCGCAGCAATAGAGATCTAATGCTTCTTAAAACGCGATATCGCATCTCATTTCTATGTTTCATGGTAAGATATAATATGATTT
Organism: Xylocopa sonorina; assembly: GCF_050948175.1. NCBI lineage: Eukaryota > Metazoa > Arthropoda > Insecta > Hymenoptera > Apidae > Xylocopa > Xylocopa sonorina. Next base: position 488,097 of record NW_027490311.1, read on the forward strand.
GCGAAGTGCTATGTATTCCTCGTCTGCACTTCAATTGAATGTAAATGCGACACTTCCTCGCAAGGAAATAGCGTCTGCAGATGTCTAGGTATTGTAGCAATGGAGTTCTAATGCTTCTTAAAACGCGATATCGCATCTCATTTCTATGTATCACGGTAAGATATAATATGATTTGCGAAGTGTCATGCATTCCTCGTCTACGATTCAAATGAATGTAAATGCAACACTTCCTTGCAAGGAAATAGCGTCTGCAGATGTCTACGTATCGTAGCAATAGAGTTCTATTGCTTTTTGGAACGCGATATCGCATCTCATTTCTATGTATCACGGTAAGATATAATATGACTTGCGAAGTGTCATGTATTCCTCGTCTGCACTTCAAATGAATGTGAATGCGACACTTCCTCGCTAGGAAATAGCGTTTGCCGATGTCTACGTATCGTAGCAATAGAGTTCTAATGCTTCTTAAAACGCGATATCGCATCTCATTTCTATGTATCACGGTAAGATATAGTATGATTTGCGAAGTGTCATGTATTCCTCGTCTACACTTCAAATGAATGTGAATGCGACACTTCCTCGCTAGGAAATAGCGTTTGCAGATGTCTGCGTATCGTAGCAATAGAGTTCTTATGATTCTTAAATCGCGATATCGCATCTCATTTCTATTTTTCATGGTAAGATATAATATGATTTGCGAAGTGTTATGTATTCCTCGTCTACACTTCAAATGAATGTAAATGCGACACTTCCTTGCAAGGAAATGGCGTTTGCAGATGTCTGCGTATCGTAGCAATAGAGTTCTTATGATTCTTAAATCGCGATATTGCATCTCATTTCTATGTTTCATGGTAAGATATAATATGATTTGCGAAGTGTTATGTATTCCCCGTCTACACTTCAAATGAATGTAAATGCGACACTTCCTTGCAAGGAAATGGCGTTTGCAGATGTCTGCGTATCGTAGCAATAGAGTTCTTATGATTCTTAAATCGCGATATTGCATCTCATTTCTATGTTTCATGGTAAGATATAATATGATTTGCGAAGTGTCATGCATTCCTCGTCTACGATTCAAATGAATGTAAATGCGACACTTCCTTGCTAGGAAATAGCGTCTGCAGATGTCTAGGTATCGCAGCAATAGAGATCTAATGCTTCTTAAAACGCGATACCGCATCTCATTCCTATGTTTCATGGTAAGATATAATATGATTTGCGAAGTGTTATGCATTCCCCGTCTACGATTCAAATGAATGTAAATGCGACACTTCCTTGCAAGGAAATAGCGTTTGCAGATGTCTACGTATCGTGGCAATAGAGTTCTAATGCTTCTTAAAACGCGATATCGCATCTCATTTCTATTTTTCATGGTAAGATATAATATGATTTGGGAAGTGCTATGTATTCCTCGTCTACACTTCAATTGAATGTAAATGCGACACTTCCTTGCAAGGAAATAGCGTCTGCAGATGTCTAGGTATCGTAGCAATAGAGTTCTAATGCTTCTTAAAACGCGATATCGCATCTCATTTCTATGAATCACGGTAAGATATAATAAGATTTGCGAAGTGTCATGTATTCCTCTTCTACACTTCAAATGAATGTGAATGCGACACTTCCTCGCTAGGAAATAGCGTTTGCAGATGTCTACGTATCGTAGCAATAGATTTCTAATGCTTCTTAAAACGCGATATCGCATCTCATTTCTATGTTTCATGTTAAGCTATAATATGATTTGTGAAGTATCATGTATTCCTCGCCTACACTTTAAATGAATGTAAATGCGACACTTCCTTGCTAGGAAATAGCGTCTGCAGATGTCTAGGTATCGCAGCAATAGAGATCTAATGCTTCTTAAAACGCGATATCGCATCTCATTCCTATGTTTCATGGTAAGATATAATATGATTTGCGAAGTGTTATGTATTCCTCGTCTACACTTCAAATGCGTGTAAATGCGACACTTCCATGTAAGGAAATCGCGTTTGCAGATGTCTACGTATCGTAGCAATAGAGTTCTTATGATTCTTAAAACGCGATATCGAATCTCATTTCTATGTTTCATGGTAAGATATAATATGATTTGCGAAGTGCTATGTATTCCTCGTCTACACTTCAGTTGAATGTAAATGCGACACTTCCTTGCAAGGAAATAGCGTCTGCAGATGTCTAGGTATCGTAGCAATAGAGTTCTAATGCTTCTTAAAACGCGATATCGCTTCTCATTTCTATGTATCACGGTAAGATATAATAATATTTGCGAAGTGTCATGTATTCCTCGTCTACACTTCAAATGAATCTGAATGCGACACTTCCTCGCTAGGAAATAGCGTTTGCAGATGTCTACGTATCGTAGCAATTGATTTCTAATGCTTCTTAAAACGCGATATCGCATCTCATTTCTATGTTTCATGGTAAGATATAATATGATTTGCGAAGTGTCATGTATTCCTCGTCTACTCTTCAAATGAATGTGAATGCGACACTTCCTCGCTAGGAAATAGCGTTTGCAGATGTCTACGTATCGTAGCAATAGATTTCTAATGCTTCTTAAAACGCGATATCAAATCTCATTTCTATGTTTCATGGTAAGATATAATATGATTTGCGAAGTGTCATGTATTCCTCGTCTACACTTCAAATGAAAGTAAATGCGACACTTCCTTGCTAGGAAATAGCGTTTGCAGATGTCTACATATCGTAGCAATAGATTTCTAATGCTACTTAAAACGCGATATCGCATCTCATTTCTATGTTTCATGGTAAGATATAATATTCATTGCGAAGTGTTATGCATTCCTCGTCTACGATTCAAATGAATGTAAATGCGACACTCCCTTGCAAGGAAATAGCGTTTGCAGATGTCTACGTATCGTAGCAATAGATTTCTAATGCTACTTAAAACGCGATATCGCATCTCATTTCTATGTTTCATGGTAAGATATAATATGATTTGCGAAGTGTCATGTATTCCTCGTCTACACTTCAAATGAATGTAAATGCGACACTTCCTTGCAAGGAAATGGCGTTTACAGATGTCTGCGTATCGTAGCAATAGAGTTCTAATGCTTCTTAAATCGCGATATTGCATCTCATTTCTATGTTTCATGGTAAGATATAATAATATTTGCGAAGTGTCATGTATTCCTCGTCTACACTTCAAATGAATGTGAATGCGACACTTCCTCGCTAGGAAATAGCGTTTGCAGATGTCTACGTATCGTAGCAATGGATTTCAGATGCTTCTTAAACGCGATATCGCATCTCATTTCTATGTTTCATGGTAAGATATAATATTCATTGCGAAGTGTTATGCATTCCTCGTCTGCGATTCAAATGAATGTAAATGCGACACTCCCTTGCAAGGAAATAGCGTTTGCAGATGTCTACGTATCGTAGGAATAGAGTTGAAATGCTTCTTAAAACGAGATATAGCATCTCATATCTATGTTTCATGATAAGATATAATATCCATTGCGAAGTGATATGCATTCCTCGTCTACGATTCAAATGAATGTAAATGCGACACTTCCTTGCTAGGAAATAGCGTCTGCAGATGTCTACGTATCGTAGCAATAGAGTTCTAATGCTTTTTAAAACGCGATATCGCATCTCATTTCTATGTTTCATGGTAAGATATGATATGATTTGCGAAGTGTTATGCATTCCTCGTCTACGATTCAAATGAATGTAAATGCGACACTTCCTTGCAAGGAAATAGCGTTTGCAGATGTCTACGTATTGTAGCAATAGAGTTCTAATGCTTCTTAAAACGCGATATCGCATCTCATTTCTATGTTTCATGGTAAGGTATAATATGATTTGCGAAGTGTTATGTATTCCTCGTCTAAACTTCAAATGAATGTGAATGCGACACTTCCTCGCTAGGAAATAGCGTTTGCAGATGTCTACGTATCGTAGCAATAGAGATCTAATGCTTCTTAAAACGCGATATCGCATCTCATTCCTATGTTTCATGGTAAGATATAATATGATTTGCGAAGTGCTATGTATTCCTCGTCTACACTTCAAATGAATGTAAATGCGACACTTCCTTGCAAGGAAATAGCGTCTGCAGATGTCTAGGTATCGTAGCAATAGAGTTCTTATGATTCTTAAAACGCGATATCGCATCTCATTTCTATGTTTCATGGTAAGGTATAATATGATTTGCGAAGTGTTATGTATTCCTCGTCTAAACTTCAAATGAATGTGAATGCGACACTTCCTCGCTAGGAAATAGCGTTTGCAGATGTCTACGTATCGTAGCAATAGATTTCTAATGCTACTTAAAACGCGATATCGCATCTCATTTCTATGTTTCATGGTAAGATATAATATTCATTGCGAAGTGTTATGCATTCCTCGTCTACGATTCAAATGAATGTAAATGCGACACTCCCTTGCAAGGAAATAGGGTTTGCAGATGTCTACGTATTGTAGCAATAGAGTTCTAATGCTTCTTAAAACGCGATATCGCATCTCATTTCTATTTTTCACGGTAAGATATAATATGATTTGCGAAGTGTTATGTATTCCTCGTCTACGCTTCAAATGAATGTGAATGCGACACCTCCTCGCTAGGAAATTGCGTTTGCAGATGTCTACGTATCGTAGCAATAGATTTCTAATGCTTCTTAAAACGCGATATCGCATCTCATTTCTATGTTTCATGGTAAGATATAATATGATTTGCGAAGTGTCATGTATTCCTCGTTTACAATTCAAATGAATGTAAATGCGACACTTCCTTGCTAGGAAATAGCGTCTGCAGATGTCTACGTATCGTAGCAATAGAGTTCTAATGCTTTTTAAAACGCGATATCGCACCTCATTTCAATGTTTCATGGTAAGATATAATATGATTTGCGAAATGTTATGCCTTCCTCGTCTACGATTCAAATGAATGTAAATGCGACACTCCCTTGCAAGGAAATAGCGTTTGCAGATGTCTACGTATCGTAGCAATAGAGTTCAAATGCTTCTTAAAATGAGATATAGCATCTCATATCTATGTTTCATGATAAGATATAATATTCATTGCGAAGTGATATACATTCCTCGTCTACGATTCAAATGAATGTAAATGCGACACTTCCTTGCTAGGAAATAGCGTCTGCAGATGTCTTGGTATCGTAGCAATAGAGATCTAATGCTTCTTAAAACGCGATATCGCATCTCATTCCTATGTTTCATGGTAAGATATAATATGATTTGCGAAGTGTCATGTATTCCTCGTCTACTCTTCAAATGAATGTGAATGCGACACTTCCTCGCTAGGAAATAGCGTTTGCAGATGTCTACGTGTCGTAGCAATAGATTTCTAATGCTTCTTAAAACGCGATATGAAATCTCATTTCTATGTTTCATGGTAAGATATAATATGATTTGCGAAGTGTCATGTTTTCCTCGTCTACACTTCAAATGAAAGTAAATGCGACACTTCCTTGCTAGGAAATAGCGTTTGCAGATTTCTACGTATCGTAGCAATAGATTTCTAATGCTTCTTAAAACGCGATATCGCATCTCATTTCTATGTTTCATGGTAAGATATAATATTCATTGCGAAGTGATATACATTCCTCGTCTACGATTCAAATGAATGTAAATGCGACACTTCCTTGCTAGGAAATAGCGTCTGCAGATGTCTTCGTATCGTAGCAATAGAGATCTAATGCTTCTTAAAACGCGATATCGCATCTCATTCCTATGTTTCATGGTAAGATATAATATGATTTGCGAAGTGCTATGTATTCCTCGTTGACACTTCAAATGAATGTAAATGCGACACTTCCTTGCAAGGAAATAGCGTCTGCAGATGTCTAGGTATCGTAGCAATAGAGTTCTTATGATTCTTAAATCGCGGTATTGCATCTCATTTCTATGTTTCATGGTAAGATATAATATGATTTGCGAAGTGTTATGTATTCCTCGTCTACACTTCAAATGAATGTGAATGCGACACTTCCCTGCTAGGAAATAGCGTCTGCAGATGTCTACGTATCGTAGCAATAGATTTCTAATGCTTCTTAAAACGCGATATCGCATCTCATTTCTATGTTTCATGGTAAGATATAATATTCATTGCTAAGTGTCATGTATTCCTCGTCTACACTTCAAATGAATGTAAATGCGACACTTCCTTGCAAGGAAATGGCGTTTGCAGATGTCTGCGTATCGTAGCAATAGAGTTCTTATGATTCTTAAATCGCGATATTGCATCTCATTTCTATATTTCATGGTAAGATATAATATGATTTGCGAAGTGTTATGTATACCTCGTCTACGATTCAAATGAATGTAAATGCGACACTCCCTTGCAAGGAAATAGCGTTTGCAGATGTCTACGTATCGTAGCAATAGAGTTCTTATGATTCTTAAAACGCGATATCGCCTCTCATTTCTATGTTTCATGGTAAGGTATAATATGATTTGCGAAGTGTTATGTATTCCTCGTCTAAACTTCAAATGAATGTGAATGCGACACTTCCTCGCTAGGAAATAGCGTTTGCAGATGTCTACGTATCGTAGCAATAGATTTCTAATGCTACTTAAAACGCGATATCGCATCTCATTTCTATGTTTCATGGTAAGATATAATAAGATTTGCGAAGTGTCATGTTTTCCTCGTATTCACTTCAAAAGAATGTAAATGCGACACTTCCTTCCTAGGAAATAGCGTTTGCAGATGTCTACGTATCGTAGCAATAGAGTTCTAATGCTTCATAGAACGCAATATCGCATCTCATTTCTATGTTTCATGATAAGACATAATATCCATAGCGAAATGTGATGTATGCCTCGTATTCGCTTCAAAAGGATGCAAATGCGACACTTACTTGCTAGGAAATAGCGTTTGCAGATGTCTCCGTATCGTAGCAATGGATTTCAGATGCTTCTTAAACGCGATATCGCATCTCATTTCTATGTTTCATGGTAAGATATAATATTCATTGCGAAGTGTTATGCATTCCTCGTCTACGATTCAAATGAATGTAAATGCGACACTCCCTTGCAAGGAAATAGCGTTTGCAGATGTCTACGTATCGTAGCAATAGAGTTCAAATGCTTCTTAAAACGAGATATAGCATCTCATATCTATGTTTCATGATAAGATATCATATTCATTGCGAAGTGATATGCATTCCTCGTCTACGATTCAAATGAATGTAAATGCGACACTTCCTTGCTAGGAAATAGCGTCTGCAGATGTCTACGTATCGTAGCAATAGAGTTCTAATGCTTTTTAAAACGCGATATCGCATCTCATTTCTATGTTTCATGGTAAGATATAATATTCATTGCGAAGTGTTATGCATTCCTCGTCTACGATTCAAATGAATGTAAATGCGACACTCCCTTGCAAGGAAATAGCGTTTGCAGATGTCTACGTGTCGAAGCAATAGAGATCTAATGCTTCTTAAAACGCGATATCGCATCTCATTCCTATGTTTCATGGTAAGATATAATATGATTTGCGAAGTGCTATGTATTCCTCGTCTACACTTCAAATGAATTTAAATGCGACACTTCCTTACAAGGAAATAGCGTCTGCAGATGTCTAGGTATCGTAGCAATAGAGTTCTTATGATTCTTAAATCGCGATATTGCATCTCATTTCTATGTTTCATGGTAAGATATAATATGATTTGCGAAGTGTTATGTATTCCTCTTCTACACTTCAAATGAATGTGAATGCGACACTTCCCTGCTAGGAAATAGCGTCTGCAGATGTCTACGTATCGTAGCAATAGATTTCTAATGCTACTTAAAACGCGATATCGCATCTCATTTCTATGTTTCATGGTAAGATATAATATTCATTGCTAAGTGTCATGTATTCCTCGTCTACACTTCAAATGAATGTAAATGCGACACTAGCTTGCAACGAAATAGCGTTTGCAGATGTCTACGTATCGTAGCAATAGAGTTCAAATGCTTCTTAAAACGAGATATAGCATCTCATATCTATGTTTCATGATAAGATATCATATTCATTGCGAAGTGATATGCATTCCTCGTCTACGATTCAAATGAATGTAAATGCGACACTTCCTTGCTAGGAAATAGCGTCTGCAGATGTCTACGTATCGTAGCAGTAGAGTTCTAATGCTTTTTAAAACGCGATATCGCATCTCATTTCAATGTTTCATGGTAAGATATAATATGATTTGCGAAGTGTTATGAATTCCTCGTCTACGATTCAAATGAATGTAAATGCGACACTTCCTTGCTAGGAAATAGCGTCTGCAGATGTCTTGGTATCGTAGCAATAGAGATCTAATGCTTCTTAAAACGCGATATCGCATCTCATTTCTATGTTTCATGGTAAGATATAATATTCATTGCTAAGTGTCATGTATTCCTCGTCTACACTTCAAATGAATGTAAATGCGACACTTCCTTGCAAGGAAATGGCGTTTGCTGATGTCTGCGTATCGTAGCAATAGAGTTCTTATGTTTCTTAAATCGCGATATTGCATCTCATTTCTATGTTTCATGGTAAGATATAATATGATTTGCGAAGTGTTATGTATACCTCGTCTACGATTCAAATGAATGTAAATACGACACTCCCTTGCAAGGAAATAGCGTTTGCAGATGTCTAAGTATCGTAGCAATAGAGTTCTTATGATTCTTAAAACGCGATATCGCATCTCATTTCTATGTTTCATGGTAAGGTATAATATGATTTGCGAAGTGTTATGTATTCCTCGTCTAATCTTCAAATGAATATGATTGCGACACTTCCTCGCTAGCAAATAGCGTTTGCAGATGTCTACGTATCGTAGCAATAGATTTCTAATGCTACTTAAAACGCGATATCGCATCTCATTTCTATGTTTCATGGTAAGATATAATATTCATTGCGAAGTGTTATGCATTCCTCGTCTACGATTCAAATGAATGTAAATGCGACACTCCCTTGCAAGGAAATAGCGTTTGCAGATGTCTACGTATCGAAGCAATAGAGTTCTAATGCTTCTTAAAACGCGATATCGCATCCCATTTCTATGTTTCATGGTAAGATACAATATTCATTGCGAAGTGTTATGCATTCCTCGTCTACGATTCAAATGAATGTAAATGCGACACTAGCTTGCAACGAAATAGCGTTTGCAGATGTCTACGTATCGTAGCAATAGAGTTCAAATGCTTCTTAAAACGAGATATAGCATCTCATATCTATGTTTCATGATAAGATATAATATTCATTGCGAAGTGATATACATTCCTCGTCTACGAATCAAATGAATGTAAATGCGACACTTCCTTGCTAGGAAATAGCGTCTGCAGATGTCTACGTATCGTAGCAATAGAGTTCTAATGCTTCTTAAAACGCGATATCGCATCTCATTACTATGTTTCATGTTAAGATATAATATTCGTTGTGCAGTGTTATGTATACACCGTATTCACTTCAAAAGAATGTAAATGCGACACTTCCTTGCTAGGAAGTAACGTTTGCAGATGTATACGTATCGAGGCAATAGATTTCTAATGCTTCTTAAATCGCGATATCGCACATCATTCCCATGTTTCATGATAAGATAGTATATTCACTGTGCAGTGTTATGTATACCTCGTATTAACTTCAAAGGAATGTAAATGCGACACTTTGTTTCTAGGAAATAGAGTTTTCAGATGTCTACGTATCGTAGCAATAGATTTCTAATACTTCTCAAAAAGCGATATCGCATCTCCTTTCTATGTTTCTTGAAAAGGTATAATATTCATTGCGCAGTGTCACGTACACCTCGTATTCACTTCAAAGACATGTAAATGCAACACCTCCTTGCTAGGAAATAGCGTTTGCAAATGTCTACGTATCGAAGCAATTGTGTTCCAATGCTTCTTAAAACGAGATATCGCATCCCGTTTCTATGTTTCATGATTAAATGTAATATTCATTGTGCAGTGTTATGTATACCTCGTATTCACTTTAAAAGAATGTAATTGCGACACTTCCTTGCTAGGGAATAGCGTTTGCAGATGTATACGTATCGAAGCAATAGACTTCTAATGCTTCTTAAATCGCGATATCGCATCTCATTTCTATGTTTCATGACAATATATAATATTCATTGCGAAGTGTCTTGTATAACTCGCACACACTTAAAATGAATGTAAATGCGACACTTCCTTGCTAGGAAATAGCGTTTGCAGATGTCTACGTATCGAAGCGATAGATTTCTAAAGCTTGCTAATTCGCGATATCGCATCTCATATCTATGTCTCATGATAATATGTAATATTCCTTGCGAGTTTTCATGTATACCTCGCATACAATTCAAACGAATGTGAATGCGAAAATTCCTTGCTGGGAAATAGTGTTTGCAGATGTCTACGTATCGAAGCAATAGTGCTATAATGCTTCTTATATCGCAATATCGCATCTCATTTCTATGTTTCGTGATAAGATATAATATTCATTGCGAAATGTCATGTACACCTCCAATTCACTTCAAAAGAATGTAAATGCGACTATTGCTTGCTAGGAAATAGCGTTTGCAGATGTCTACGTATCGTAGCAATAGAGTTCTAATGCTTCTCAAAACGCGATATCGCATCTCATTTCTATGTCTCCTGATAAGATATAGTATTCATTGCGAAGTGTCATGTATACCTCGTATTCGCTTCAAAAGAATGTAAATGCGACTATTCCTTGGTAGGAAATAGCGTTTGCAGATGCCTACGTATCGTAGCAATAGAGTTCTAATGCTGCTCATATCGCGATATCGCATCTCATTTCTATGTTTCGTGATAAGATATAATATTCATTGCGAAGTGTCATGTATACATCGAATTCACATCAAAAGAATGTAAATGCGACTATTCCTTGCTAGGGCATAGAGTTTGCAGATTCCTACGTATCGTAGCAATAGAGTTCTAATGCTTCTTAGGTCTCGATATCGCATCTCATTTATATGTTTCGTGATAAGTTATAATATTCATTCCGAAGTGTCATGTAAACCTCGAATTCATTTCAAAAGAATGTAAATGCGACTATTGCTTGCTAGGAAATAGCGTTTCCAGATATCTCCACATCGAGGCAATAGGGTTCTAATGCTTCTTAAGACGCGATATCGCATCTGACTTATATGTTACATGATAAGATATAATGTTCATTGTGAAGTGTCATGTGTACCTCGTATTCACTTCAAAAGAATGTAAATGCGAATCTTCCTTGCTAGGAAATAGCGTTTGCAGATGTCTACGTATCGGAGCAATGGAGATCTGATGCTTCTCAAAACGCGATATCGCATCTCATTTCTATGCTTCATGATAAGATATAATATTCATTGCGAAGTGTCATGTATGCCTCGTATTCACTTCAAAAGAATGTAAATGCGAATCTTCCTTGCTAGGAAATAGCGCTTGCAGATGTCTACGTTTCGTAGCAATAGTGTTCTAATGCTTCTCAGAACGCGATTTCGCATCTCATTTCTATGTTTCATGATAAGATATAATATTCATTGCGAAGTGTCATGTATACCTCGTATTCTCTCCAAACGAATGTAAATGCGACACTTCCTTGCTAGGAAATGGCGTATTCAGATGTCGACGTATCGTAGCAATAGAGTACTAATGCTACTTAAATCGCGATATCGCATCTCATTTCTATGTTTCGTGATAAGATATAATATTCACTGCGAGGTGTCATGTACACCTCGTATTCACTTCAAAAGAATGTAAATGCGACACTTCCTTGCTAGGAAATAGCGTATTCAGATGTCTACGTATAGGGGCAATAGAGTTCTAATGCTACTTAAATCGCGATATCGCTTCTCATTTCTATGTTTCGTGATAAGATATAATATTCATTGCGAAGTGTCATGTATACCTCGTATTCTCTCCAAACGAATGTAAATGCGACACTTCCTTGCTAGGAAATGGCGTATTCAGATGTCTACGTATCGTAGCAATAGAGTTCTAATGCTACTTAAATCTCGATATCGCATCTCATTTATATGTTTCGTGATAAGATATAATATTCATCGCGAAGTGTCATGTACACCTCGTATTCACTTCAAAAGAATGTAAGTGCGACACTTCCATGCTAGGAAATAGCGTTTGCTGATGTCTCCGCATCGATGCCACAGAGTTCTAATGTATCTTAAAACGCGATATCGCATCTCTCTTCTATGTTTCATGATAAGATACAATATTCATTGCGAAGTGTCATGTATACCTCGCATTCACTACAAAAGAATGAAAATGCGACACTTCCATGCTAGGAAATACCGTCTGCAGATGTCTACGCGTCGAGGCAATAGAGTTCTAGTGCTTCTTAGATCGCGATATCGCATCTCATTTCTATGTTTCATTATAAGATATAATATTCATTGCGAAGTGTCATGTGTACCTCGTATTCACATCAAAAGAATGTAAATGCGACTATTCCTTGCTAGGGCATAGCGTTTGCAGATGCCTACGTGTCGTAGCAATAGAGTTCTAATGCTTCTTAGATCGCGATATCGCATCTCATTTTTATGTTTCGTGATAAGTTATAATATTCATTCCGAAGTGTCATGTAAACCCCGAATTCATTCAAAAGAATGTAAATGCTACTATTGCTTGCTAGGGAATAGCGTTTGCAGATGTCTACGTATCGTAGCAATAGCGTTCTAATGCTACTTAAATCTCGATATCGCATCTCATTTATATGTTTCGTGATATGTTATAATATTCATTCCGAAGTGTCATGTATACCTCGAATTCACTTCAAAGGAATCTAAATGTGACATTTCATGCTAGGAAATGGCCCTTGCAGATATCTCCGCAGTGAGGCAATAGAGTCCTGATGCTTCTTAAGACGCGATATCGCGTCTCACTTATATGTTACATGATAAGATATAATGTTCATTGCGAAGTGTCATGTATACCGCGTATTCACTTCAAAAGAATGTAAATGCGACTATTCCTTGCTAAGAAATAGCGTTTGCAGATGCCTACGTATCGTAGCAATAGAGTTCTAATGCTACTTAAATCGCGATATCGCATCTCATTTCTATGTTTCGTGATAAGTTATAATATTCATTCCGAAGTGTCATGTATACCTCGAATTCACATCAAAAGAATGTAAATGCGACTATTCCTTGCTAGGGCATAGCGTTTGCAGATGCCTACGTATCGTAGCAATAGAGTTCTAGTGCTTCTTAGATCGCGATATCGCATCCCATTTTTATGTTTCGTGATAAGTTATAATATTCATTCCGAAGATTCATGTAAACCTCGAATTCATTTCACAAGAATGTAAATGCGACTATTGCTTGCTAGGAAATAGCGTTTGCAGATGTCTACGTATCGTAGCAATAGCGTTCTAATGCTACTTAAATCGCGATATGACACCTCATTTATATGTTTCGTGATAAGTTATAATATTCATTCCGAAGTGTCATGTATACCACGAATTCACATCAAAAGAATGTAAATGCGACTATTCCTTGCTAGGGCATAGCGTTTGCAGATGCCTACGTATCGTAGCAATAGCGTTCTAATGCTTCTTAGATCGCGATATCGCATCTCATTTTTATGTTTCGTGATAAGTTATAATATTCATTCCGAAGTGTCATGTAAACCTCGAATTCATTTCAAAAGATTGTAAATGCGACTATTGCATGCTAGGGAATAGCGTTTGCAGATGTCTACGTATCGTAGCAATAGCGTTCTAATGCTACTTAAATCTCGATATCGCATCTCATTTATATGTTTCGTGATAAGATATAATATTCATTGCGAAGTGTCATGTATACCTCGTATTCTCTCCAAACGAATGTAAATGCGACACTTCCTTCCTAGGAAATGGCGTATTCAGATGTCTACGTTTCGTAGCATTAGAGTTCTAATGCTACTTAAATCTCGATATCGCATCTCATATATATGTTTCGTGATAAGTTATAATATTCATTCCGAAGTGTCATGTATACCTCGAATTCACTTCAAAGGAATCTAAATGTGACATTTCCATGCTAGGAAATAGCCCTTGCAGATATCTCCGCATTGAGGCAATAGAGTCCTGATGCTTCTTAAGACGCGATATCGCACCTCACATATATGTTACATGATAAGATATAATGTTCATTCTGAAGTGTCATGTATACCTCGTATTCACTTCAAAAGAATGCAAATGCGAATCTTCTTTGCTAGGGAATAGCGTATTCAGATGTCTACGTATCGTAGCATTAGAGTTCTAATGCTACTTAAATCGCGACATCGCATCTCATTCCTATGTTTCGTGGTAAGATATAATATTCACTGCGAGGTGTCATGTACACCTCGTATTCACATCAAAAGAATGTAATTGCGACACTTCCTTGCTAGGAAATAGCGTATTCAGATGTCTACGTATCGTGGCAATAGAGTTCTAATGCTACTTAAATCGCGATATCGCATCTCATTTCTATGTTTCGTGATAAGATATAATATTCATTGCGAAGTGTCGTGTATACCTCGTATTCTCTCCAAACGAATGTAAATGCGACACTTCCTTGCTAGGAAATGGCGTATTCAGATGTCTACGTATCGTAGCAATAGAGTACTAATGCTACTTAAATCGCGATATCGCATCTCATTTCTATGTTTCGTGATAAGATATAATATTCACTGCGAGGTGTCATGTACACCTCGTATTCACTTCAAAAGAATGTAAATGCGACACTTCCTTGCTAGGAAATAGCGTATTCAGATGTCTACGTATCGTGGCAATAGAGTTCTAATGCTACTTAAATCGCGATATCGCATCTCATTCCTATGTTTCGTGATAAGATATAATATTTACTGCGAGGTGTCATGTACAACTCGTATTCACTTCAAGAGAATGTAAATGCGACTATTGCTTGCTAGGGAATAGCGTTTGCAGATGTCTACGTATCGTAGCAATAGCGTTCTAATGCTACTTAAATCTCGATATCGCATCTCATTTATATGTTTCGTGATAAGATATAATATTCATCGCGAAGTGTCATGTACACCTGGTATTCACTTCAGAAGAATGTAAGTGCGACACTTCCATGCTAGGAAATAGCGTTTGCTGATGTCTCCGCATCGATGCCATAGAGTTCTAATGCTTCTTAAAACGCGATATCGCATCTCTCTTCTATGTTTCATGATAAGATATAATATTCATTGCGAAGTGTCATGTATACCTCGTATTCACTTCAAAAGAATGTAAATGCGACTATTGCTTGCTAGGGAATAGCGTTTGAAGATGTCTACGTATCGTAGCAATAGCTTTCTAATGCTACTTAAATCTCGATATCGCATCTCATTTATATGTTTCGTGATAAGATATAATATTCATCGCGAAGTGTCATGTACACCTGGTATTCACTTCAGAAGAATGTAAGTGCGACACTTCCATGCTAGGAAATAGCGTTTGCTGATGTCTCCGCATCGATGCCATAGAGTTCTAATGCTTCTTAAAACGCGATATCGCATCTCTCTTCTATGTTTCATGATAAGATATAATATTCATTGCGAAGTGTCATGTATACCTCGTATTCACTTCAAAAGAATGTAAATGCGACTATTGCTTGCTAGGGAATAGCGTTTGAAGATGTCTACGTATCGTAGCAATAGCTTTCTAATGCTACTTAAATCTCGATATCGCATCTCATTTATATGTTTCGTGATAAGATATAATATTCATCGCGAAGTGTCATGTACACCTGGTATTCACTTCAAAAGAATGTAAGTGCGACACTTCCATGCTAGGAAATAGCGTTTGCTGATGTCTCCGCATCGATGCCATAGAGTTCTAATGCTTCTTAAAACGCGATATCGCATCTCTCTTCTATGTTTCATGATAAGATATAATATTCATTGCGAAGTGTCATGTATACCTCGTATTCACTTCAAAAGAATGTAAATGCGACACATCCATGCTAGGAAACAGCTTCTGCAGATGTCTACGCGTCGAGGTAATAAGGTTCTAATGCTTCTTAAAACGCGATATCGCATCTCACCACTATGATTCATGATAAGATATTATATTCATTTCGAACTGTCATGTATACCTCGTATTCACTTCAAAAGAATGTATGTGCGACTATTCGTTGCTAGGAAATAGCGTTTGCAGATGCCTAAGGATCGTAGCAATAGAGTTCTAATGCTGCTTAGATCGCGATATCGCATCTCATTTCTATGTTTCGTGATAAGTTACAATATTCATTCCGAAGTGTCATGTAAACCTCGAATTCATTTCAAAAGAATGTAAATGCGACTATTGCTTGCTAGGAAATAGCGTTTGCTGATATCTCCACATCGAGGCAATAGGGTTCTAATGCTTCTTAAGACGCGATATCGCATCTCACTTATATGTTACATGATAAGATATAATGTTCATTGTGAAGTGTCATGTATACCTCGTATTCACTTCAAAAGAATGCAAATGCGACACTTCCATGCTAGCAAATAGCGTCTGCAGATGTCAACGCGTCGACGCAATAAGGTTCTAATGCTTCTTAAAACGCGATATCGCATCTCACTTCTATGATTCATGATAAGATATAATATTCATTGCGAAGTGTCATGTATACCTCGTATTCACTTCAAAAGAATGTAAATGCGACTACTCCTTGCTAGGAAATAGCGTTTGCAGATGCCAACGTATCGTAGCAATAGAGTTCTGATGCTGCTTAGATCGCGAAATCGCATCTCATTTCTATGTTTCGTGATAAGTTATAATATTCATTCCGAAGTGTCATGTATACCTCGAATTCACATCAAAAGAATGTAAATGCGACTATTCCTTGCTAGGGCATAGCGTTTGCAGATGCCTACGTATCGTAGCAATAGGGTTCTAATGCTTCTTAGATCGCGATATCATTATTATGTTTCGTGATAAGTTATAATATTCATTCCGAAGTGTCATGTAAACCTCGAATTCATTTCACAAGAATGTAAATGCGACTATTGCTTGCTAGGAAATAGCGTTTGCAGATGTCTACGTATCGTAGCAATAGAGTTCTAATGCTTCTTAAGTCGCGATATCGCATCTCATTTCTGTGCTTCATTATAAGATATAATATTCATTGCGAAGTGTCATGTACACCTCGTATTCACATCAAAAGAATGTAAATCCGACTATTCCTTGCTAGGGCATAGCGTTTGCAGATACCTACGTATCGTAGCAATAGAGTGCTAATGCTTCTCAGATCGCGATATCGCATCTCATTATTATGTTTCGTGATAAGTTATAATATTCATTCCGAAGTGTTATGTATACCTCGAATTCACTTCAAAAGAATCTAAATGCGACATTTCCATGCTAGGAAATAGCCCTTGCAGATATCTCCGCATTGAGGCAATAGAGTCCTAATGCTTCTTACAACGAGATGTCGCATTTCATTTCTATGTATCGTGATAAGATATAATATTCATTGCGCAGTGTCATGTATACCTCGTATTCACATCAAAAGAGTGTAAATGCGACACATCCATGCTAGAAAATAGCATTTGCAGATATCTCCACATCGAGACCGTATAGTTCTAATTCTTCCTTAATCGCGATATCGCATCTCATTTCTATGCTTCGTGATTAGATATAATATTCATTGCGAAGTGTCATGTACACCTCGTATTCACTTCAAAAGAAAGTAAATGCGACTATTGCTTGCTAGGAAATAGCGTTTGCAGATGTCTACCTATCGTAGCAATAGAGTTCTAATGCTACTTAAATCGCGATATCGCATCCCACTTATATGTTTCGTGATAAGATATAATATTCATTGCGAAATGTCATGTCTACCTCGTATTCACTTCAGAAAAATGTAAGTGCGACACTTCCATGCTAGGAAATAGCGTATTCAGATGTCTACGTATCGTGGCAATAGAGTTCTAATGCTACTTAAATCGCGATATCGCTTCTCATTTCTATGTTTCGTGATAAGATATAATATTCATTGCGAAGTGTCATGTATACCTCGTATTCTCTCCAAACGAATGTAAATGCGACACTTCCTTGCTAGGAAATGACGTATTCAGATGTCTACGTATCGTAGCAATAGAGTTCTAATGCTACTTAAATCTCGATATCGCATCTCATTTATATGTTTCGTGATAAGATATAATATTCATCGCGAAGTGTCATGTACACCTCGTACTCACTTCAAAAGAATGTAAGTGCGACACTTCCATGCTAGGAAATAGCGTTTGCTGATGTCTCCGCGTCGATGCCATAGAGTTCTAATGCTTCTTAAAACGCGATATCGCATCTCTCTTCTATGTTTCATGATAAGATACAATATTCATTGCGAAGTGTCATGTATACCTCGCATTCACTACAAAAGAATGAAAATGCGAAACTTCCATGCTAGGAAATAGCGTCTGCAGGTGTCTACGCGTCGAGGCAATAGAGTTCTAGTGCTTCTTAGATCGCGATATCGCATCTCATTTCTATGTTTCATTATAAGATATAATATTCTTTGCGAAGTGTCATGTGTACCTCGTATTCACATCAAAAGAATGTAAATGCGACTATTCCTTGCTAGGGCATAGCGTTTGCAGATGCCTACGTATCGTAGCAATAGAGTTCTAATGCTTCTTAGATCGCGATATCGCATCTCATTTTTATGTTTCGTGATAAGTTATAATATTCATTCCGAAGTGTCATGTAAACCTCGAATTCATTTCAAAAGAATGTAAATGCGACTATTGCTTGCTAGGGAATAGCGTTTGCAGATGTCTACGTATAGTAGCAATAGCGTTCTAATGCTACTTAAATCGCGAAATCGAATCTCATTTCTATGTTTTGTGATAAGTTATAATATTCATTGCGAATGGTCATGTATACCTTGTATTCACTTCAAAAGAATGTAAATCCGACTATTGCTTGCTAGGAAATAGCGTTTGCAGATGTCTACGTATCTTAGCAATAGCGTTCTAATGCTACTTAAATCGCGATATGACACCTCATTTATATGATTCGTGATAAGATATAATATTCATTGCGAAGTGTCATGTATACATCGCATTCACTTCAAAAGAATGTAAGTGCGACACTTCCATGCTAGGAAATAGCGTCTGCAGATGTCTCCGCATCGAGGCCATAGAGTTCTAATGCTTCTTAGAACGCGATATCGCATCTCTCTTCTATGTTTCATGATAAGATATAATATTCATTGCGAAGTGTCATGTATACCTCGTATTCTCTCCAAACGAATGTAAATGCGACACTTCCTTGCTAGGAAATGGCGTATTCAGATGTCTACGTTTCGTAGCAATAGAGTTCTAATGCTACTTAAATCTCGATATCGCATCTCATTTTTTATGTTTTGTGATAAGTTATAATATTCATTCCGAAGTGTCATGTAAACCTCGAATTCATTTCAAAAGAATGTAAATGCGACTATTGCTTGCTAGGAAATAGCGTTTGCAGATATCTCCACATCGAGGCAATAGAGTTCTAATGCTTCTTAAGACGCGATATCGCATCTCACTTCTATGATTCATGATATGATATAATATTCATCGCGAATGGTCATGTATACCTTGTATTCACTTCAAAAGAATGTAAATCCGACTATTGCTTGCTAGGAAATAGCGTTTGCAGATGTCACGTATCGTAGCAATAGCGTTCTAATGCTACTTAAATCGCGATATGACACCTCATTTATATGTTTCGTGATAAGATATAATATTCATTGCGAAGTGTCATGTATACATCGTATTCACTTCAAAGAATGTAAGTGCGACACTTCAATGCTAGGAAATAGCGTTTGCAGATGTCTCCGCATCGAGGCCATAGAGTTCTAATGCTTCTTAAAACGCGATATCGCATCTCACTTCTATGATTCATGATAAGATATAATATTCATTGCGAAGTGTCATGTATACCTCGTATTCGCTTCAAAAGAATGCAAATGCGAATCTTCCTTGCTAGGAAATAGCCCTTGCAGATGTCTAGGTTTCGTAGCAACAGTGTTCTAATGCTTCTCAAAACGCGATATCGCATCTCATTTCTATGCTTCATGATAGGATATAATATTCATTGCGAAGTGTCATGTATACCTCGTATTCACTTCAAAAGAAAGTAAATGCGAATCTTCCTTCCTAGGAAATAGCGCTTGCAGATGTCTAGGTTTCGTAGCAATAGTGTTCTAATGCTTCTCAAAACGCGATATCACATCTCATTTCTATGCTTCATGATAGGATATAATATTCACTGCGAAGTGTCATGTATACCTCGTATTCACTTCAAAAGAATGTAAATGCGAATCTTCCTTGCTAGGAAATAGCGCTTGCAAATGTCTACGTTTCAAAGCAATAGTGTTCTAATGCTTCTCAAAACGCGATATCGCATCTCATTTCTATGCTTCATTATAAGATATAATATTCATTGCAAAGTGTTATGTATACCTCGTATTCACTTCAAAAGAATGCAAATGCGACACTTCCATGCTAGCAAATAGCGTCTGCAGATGTCTACGCGTCGACGCAATAAGTTTCTAATGCTTCTTAAAACGCGATATCGCATCTCACTTCTATGATTCATGATAAGATATAATATTCATTGCGAAGTGTCATGTATACCTCGTATTCTCTCCAAACGAATGTAAATGCGACACTTCCTTGCTAGGAAATGACGTATTCAGATGTCTACGTATCGTAGCAATAGAGTTCTAATGCTTCTTAGATCGCGATATCGCATCTCATTTTTATGTTTCGTGATGAGTTATAATATTCATTCCGAAGTGTCATGTAAACCTCGAATTCATTTCAAAAGAATGTAAATGCGACTATTGATTGCTAGGGAATAGCGTTTGCAGATGTCTACGTATCGTAGCAATAGCGTTCTAATGCTACTTAAATCTCGATATCGCATCTCATTTTTATGTTTCGTGATGAGTTATAATATACATTCCGAAGTGTCATGTAAACCTCGAATTCATTTCAAAAGAATGTAAATGCGACTATTGCTTGCTAGGAAATAGCGTTTGCAGATATCTCCACATCGAGGCAATAGAGTTCTAATGCTTCTTAAGACGCGATATCGCATCTCACTTCTATGATTCATGATATGATATAATATTCATTGCGAAGTGTCATGTATACCTCGTATTCACTTCAAAAGAAAGTAAATGCTACTATTGCTTGCTAGGAAATAGCGTTTGCAGATGTCTAACTATCGTAGCAATGGAGTTCTAATGCTACTTAAATCGCGATATCGCATCCCACTTATATGTTTCGTGATAAGATATAATATTCATTGCGAAATGTCATGTCTACCTCGTATTCACTTCAGAAAATTGTAAGTGCGACACTTCCATGCTAGGAAATGGAGTTTGCAGAAGTCTCCGCATCGAGGCCATAGACTTCTAACTCTTCTTAAAACGCGATATCGCATCTAATTTATATGTTCCATTATAAGATATAATATTCATTGCGAAGTGTCATGTATACCTCGTATTCACTTCAAAAGAATGTAAATGCGTATCTTCCTTGCTAGGAAATAGCGTTTGCAGATGTCTACGTATCGTAGCAATAGAGTTCTAATGCTACTTAAATCGCGATATCGCATCTCATTTGTATGTTTCGTGATAAGATATAATATTCATTCCGAAGTGTCATGTACACCTCGAATTCACTTCAAAAGAATGTAAATGCGACACTTCCATGCTAGGAAATAGCGTTTGCAGATATCTCCACATCGAGATAATAGGGTTCTAATGCTTCTTAAGACGCGATATCGCATCTCACTTATATGTTACATGATAAGATATAATGTTCAATGCGAAGTGTCATGTATACCTCGTATTCACTTCAAATGTATGTAAATGCGAATCTTCCTTGCTAGGAAATAGCGTTTGCAGATGTCTACGTATCGTAGCAATGGAGTTCTAATGCTTCTCAAATCGCGATATCACATCTCATTTCTATGCTTCAAGATAAGATATAATATTCATTGCGATGTGTCATGTATACCTCGTATTCACTTCAAAAGAATGTAAATGTGTATCTTCCTTGCTAGGAAATAGCGCTTGCAGATGTCTACGTTACATAGCAATAGTGTTCCAATGCTTCTCAAAACGCGATATCGCATCTCATTTCTATGCTTCATGATAAGATATAATATTCATTGCGAAGTGTCATGTATACCTCGTACTCACTTCAAACGAATGTAAATGCGACACTTCCATGCCAGCAAATAGCGTCTGCAGATGTCTACGCGTCGAGGCAATAAGTTTCTAATGCTTCTTAAAACGCGATATCGCATCTCACTTCTATGATTCATGATAAGATATAATATTCATTGCGAAGTGTTATGTATACCTCGTATTCACTTCAAAAGAATGTAAATGCGACTATTCCTCGTTAGGAAATAGCGTTTGCAGATGCCTACGTATCGTAGAAATTGAGTTCTAATGCTGCTTAGATCGCGATATCGCATCTCATTCCAATGTGTCGTGATAAGTTATAATATTCATTCCGAAGTGTCATGTATACCTCGAATTCACTTCAAAAGAATCTAAATGCGACATTTCCATGCTAGGAAATAGCCCTTGCAGATATCTCCGCATTGAGGCAATAGAGTCCTAATGCTTCTTACAACGAGATGTCGCATTTCATTTCTATGTTTCGTGATAAGATATAATATTCATTGCGCAGTGTCATGTATACCTCGTATTCACATCAAAAGAGTGTAAATGCGACACATCCATGCTAGAAAATAGCGTTTGCAGATATCTCCACATCGAGACCGTATAGTTCTAATGCTTCTTAAATCGGGATATCGCATCTCATTTCTATGCTTCGTGATTGGATGTAATATTCATTGCGAAGTGTCATGTACACCTCGTATTCACTTCAAAAGAAAGTAAATGCGACTATTGCTTGCTAGGAAATAGCGTTTGCAGATATCTACCTATCGTAGCAATAGAGTTCTAATGCTACTTAAATCGCGATATCGCATCCCACTTATATATTTCGTGATAAGATATAATATTCATTCCGAAATGTCATGTCTACCTCGTATTCACTTCAGAAAAATGTAAGTGCGACACTTCCATGCTAGGAAATGGAGTTTTCAGAAGTCTCCGCATCGAGGCCATAGACTTCTAATGCTTCTTAAAACGCGATATCGCATCTCATTTATATGTTCCATTATAAGATATAATATTCATTGCGAAGTGTCATGTATACCTCGTATTCTCTTCAAAAGATTGTAAGTGCGACGTTTCCATCCTAGGAAATAGCGTTGGCACATGTCTATGTATCGTAGCAATAGAGTCCAAATGCTTCTTAAAACGAGATTTCGCATTTCATTTCTATGTTTCGTGGTAAGATATAATATTCATTGCGAAGTGTCATGTATACCACGTATTCACTTCAATAGAATGTAAGTGCGAATCTTCCTTGCTAGGAGAGAGCGTTTGCTGATGTCTACGTTACGTGGCAATAGAGTTCTAATGACACTTAAATCGCGATATCGCATCTCATTTAAATGTTTGGTGATTAGATATAATATTCATAGCGATGTGTCATGTATACCTCGTATTCACTTCAAAGAATGTAAATGCGGCTATTCATTGCTAGGAAATAGCGTTTCCAGATGTCCACGTTTCGAAGCAATGGAGTTCTAATGCTTCTTAGAACGCGACATCGCATCGCACTTCTATGTTTCGTGATAAGATATAATATTCATTGCGAAGTTTTATATATACCTCGACTGCACTTCGACAGAACGTAAATGCCGCACTTCTGTACTCGGAAATAGCGATTCGCGAAGTCTACGTATCGAAGCATTAGTGTTCCAATGCTTCTTAAAATGCGATATCGCATCTCATTTCTATGTTTCATGCTAAGATATAATATTCATTGCGAAGTGTTATGTATACCTCGTCTATACTCCGAATGAAAGTAAATGCCACACTTCCTTGCTGGGAAATAGCGTATCGAGATGTCTACGTATCGAAGCAAGAGAGTTCTATTTCTTCTTAAAACGCGACATGGCATCCTATTTCTATGTTTCATGATAATTTGTAATATTCATTGCGAATTGTTATGTATACCTCGTCTACACTCCAAAAGTATGTAAATGCCACACTTCCTTACTCGGAAATAGCGTTTCCATTTGTTTACTTATCGGAGCAATAGAGTTCTATTGCTTCATTCAACACGATGTCGCAAGTCATTTCAATGATTCATGGTAATTTGCAATGTTCTATGCAATATGTTAAATTTGTCTGCATCTAGAACTTAGAAGCATGTGAATCCTATACTTACTTGCAACAGAATATCGTTTCCAGATCTCTGCGTGTCCAAGCAAGACATTTCTAATACTTCAATCAGCTCGATGTCGCATCTCATTTCAACGTTTCAATGCAAAGTATCTGTAATCATATATCCATAGCATTTTGCTTAACTGATAGAGGTCTTCAATAGAATGTGAACTATATAATTCCATGCAACGGCATGGCGCTCCGTAGTGTCTGTCTGTTAAAGCAATCGAGCTAGAATTCTCCATGCAATGCGCTGGCGCATCCCATTTCATCGTTTCAAAGTAAGAATGCTGTAATCTCTTATGCATAGCTCTATGCTTATCTGCTTTGAAACATCATAAGAATGTAAATTCTACAGCTCCATGCAACAGGATTGCCCTTCGTAGTGTCTACATGTCGAGACAATAGAGTACTAATGCATTATACAATGCCATGACTCATCTCATTTCAATGTTTCGAATTAAGTAAGCTGTAATCTTCTATGAAAAGCATTATAATTATCTGGTTCTACTCTACAATAGAATGTGAATTCTATAGATCCAAGCAACAGGAGGGCAGGCTCTCCACCATCCTACTGCCTGCCCTGATGGGGGCAAAGGATTCCCAGGGCCACTCAAACCGCGACCAACATCTATCTTATACTCTAACCGATTCATCGTTATGCGTTTTCCATTAAGCTTGCCGGGATCAGTGATATTGATTCGCTCAATCTAAATTATTATTTTCTTTTTAAGTTTCTCGATTTTTTTAGTTTCTCTCACGATATCGTCTATTTCGTTGTACCTTACCCTTACAGTATGGTATATAATCTGTTGTTTGATATTTCTAGGATTTCCTATTAATAAATGCAATGCTTCCACATATTCTCTTTCTCTTTCTCTTTAGTTACATTGTTGTTATTTTATGCTTTTCACCCTCCACATTCACTCTCTACACCATCTCGGAACAGGCGTTATACGATTACTGCAGGACGACGCCCCGGTCTCGTTACACCGAGATCGAGTGTTCTCTCTTGCATTCGTTGATTTATATATGTTATATATTGGAGAATATTTCCTCTTATCCTTTGTATTTTTCGAATGAAATTACATTGACAGAAGTACGAGCTAGTTCTGCACGCCTATTTGAAACAACATTAAATCACCTTGTTAAACAATAATATATTAAATGTGACTTGGACTTTTAAATTTGAATTTATAAACATCTAACAGGTAAATATGTTTTTCTTACTATTCATATCATTATACATTCAGTGATTTATTGTGTGCTGTGATTTGATATATTAACTGCTTGATTATATCTTGCAATGAACTTTGCGTACCAAACATTGTTTTTACTCCTGATGGGAGTGGATAGTTCATCGCTTTATATTCTTATATCGCATTGATTATTAAAGTATATGACATCCTTTTTATGCAGTCATGTATAATTATGTACTGTGACGGGTTTTCCCGTTACAATCCCCAAGAAAAGGGTATATAGAACCAATAATAACGGGGTATCCAGAAGTTTAGTCCGGGGTTATATCGGGGTACAAAATATCCGCGTGCTTCGGCAGCGCGAAGTACAGAGCAATAAATTTCTTATCCAGCATGTATTTCGAAGCTGCGAGGCTGGAGCTTTTTGGGCGCCAGCTACTCAAGAAGTAGCAAAAACTAATAAACCACGCAACCCGGGGAAACCCGGTGCAAGATGCAAGAATTTCGAAATACTCTTTCGCTCGACTGCTTCTAGCCGAGTGCGCAAATTAGGGTCGCGGGATACTGAACTCACGGCTTCTTTCTAGATTGCCTCGACGCGGTATTACAAAAGGGTATACGACACGCCGCGAAAGACCGGGGATCACCACCCGATATACAATACAAATTACAATACGCGATATCACAATTGCGGCAGGAAACAAATGGGACGCTTTAGCGTATAAGGACTCACGTTCTCGTTTCCAACAAGTATGGATCTCGTTCAGTCCGTCTACCTCTCTCTCTCTCTCTCTCCTCCGAATCGCTCCGTATAATCGCTTGCTCGGTTGCTCGCTAAGTAGTCGCTAAGTCGTTCAGAAGAATAAGAGGCTGTCTTCGTGCTGGCTAGCTCATTATATAGGTTTGCTGGGGGTCTTCGGATCCCCTTAGATCCTCCTTAGGGCTCCTTGATGGGGTAGGGCCATACGCTTCGGTATTGTTCGGGGCATCGATCGGTGGATTTCGGCGATCTTCCCTTATCGCCCCCTCTGGTGTGTCTAGAGGGTGTCCTCTGGATTATTTGAACTGCGGCGCGTGTCGCGCGCCGCGCTTTCCACAGCTCACCTGCAATTCCGCTGCGCATCTTGAGTTTTCCTCTCCATGGGCTCAGGGGAGGGGTAGAGGTCCTTCTCACATCCGAGAACCATCCTGTTTGTCTCCATAGACTATGGCAGCGGTCTTATCGTTGCAGAGCTCTGGATCGTATCCTTCGGGCTTCAGGGTCTCTTCTTGTTCACTTCCCGACTCCTCCACCGTCGAGCCCGTCACGCTACCTCGGCGCACAGCCCTTCCGCGAACCTGCGGTCTTATTATCCGCCGAAGAGGCGTCTTATGGGTCGCTTCTTCCATCAGCTCGCCAGCCTTATCCGTCGAACGGAGAGAGAGAAACGAACGGGGGGGGGGGGGGGGGGTTCTACCATCGTGTATTTCACGCTCCTCGCAAATACTGCTATCGCAATGGTCCGTGTCGCGCTTCTCGCATGGGTGGTGATCTGTAAGCTAGTCTAACCGAAGCAGGGGGGGGGGGGTGAGCGAGCCTTGTGACGTCACCACGTCACAGTACATACAAATTTGCGATTAAGTAGCTATGTATTCAAATTCAATTCCGAATAATGCACTAAAAAGCATCCCAGATAACAAACGGCAAGATGGTAGCGACACCATGCCGGCACTATATTGCCACTTCCGAGGAGTGTCAACTGATTCGTAGTCATCTGTGACCGGATTAGTTGACTAAAGTGGCAGAACGTGTTACCAGCACGTTCTAGACAAGCGAATCGCGCAGAACCAGCACCATGGTGACACGCCTATCATCGCTCCATTCATGAATCTCCTCAGCAATGACGCAGGATCACATTTGGCAATGGGGAACCTGTGCTTTCATACAAATTAGAACCGTTAGATGTCAGTAGATGTTCAGCATATGAGTATTGATAGACATTTTGATGGTCGTTTTCCTATATTTATAGTTATTGAGCGAGTCGTATATATTTCTTTCAATCCATCATAGACTAAAAATATTATTTATAAAAAAAATATTACTTATAAAATAAAATTCATGCTGTTGCGTCCCTAACTTCGCCTTGTGTAATTTTTGAAATAACATGCTGTCATCGTATTTAATGTAATCCTCAATTGCATGAATTTGCAACAATAAATTGAAGAAAATATATATAAAATAAGTGTGTATATTTTTATGACAAAGTAATTATCGACTTTATGGAAAAAATCGCCCTATCGAGCTAGTTTATAGAAAATAATAAAATCGAGTTCTTATATCTTTGTTTTGTGCCGGTGTATCTATTTTGGAATCAAAATAAATAAATTGCACAGTTTAGTCATTTTTCATATTTGCTTATAATTTTTATGGAAACAGCTTCCCCATTAGTAAATGTCAGCCTACGCCACAACCACGCGTGTAGCTATGGTGAGCTGATAGTGTCATTGTCACGGCCGTGTAGCCCGTGTGCTATATTTCGGTGCTTTAATAGTGCCGTGATACGAATGCCGCCCCAGTACTAACAGTATGCCATTTCGAAAGCTGAATAGGAGCACTTTGTTAGCACAGTTCTGTCACGGAATTCGTTCCATCCGTTGTCATTGGCGTGTCAATCGCTGGCTGTTTGGGATATTGTAGTGCATGAGGCAGACTTGTTCCTTATCATCGTCAAGGAGATGGATTTTCACTCCCCCCTTTTTGAATTTTTTAAATTATTGTTTGGAATTTTTGCCGTTTCTGTATCTCTATGACCGCATTGTGGATTCAACTTATGTACGATCTTTTTGGCCTTCATCTTTTATTACATGTAATATTATATATGTGATGCACTTTTGTTATGTAATGCTCCGATTTGTAAGCCTCATATACTTTTATTCTTTGGTAAAGCAACTTATTCGATTAATATATATTTATTAGACATAGATATAAACAATTAGAAAAATGTTATTAAAACGCTATTAAATATGTTGTTGCAATTATATATTTAAGGTCTGAAGATGTAGATGCAATTAATGTCCGATATTTTACGTGATCCAATCGACGTATCAAGTGAGGCTATGAAATATAAAAATCTTTTACTATTCTTGGACCCCTTTACATGTTAAATGAATGATTAGTTCTGCAAGACAAGAAGCCTGAATTAGTGAGATATCTAGGAACATAAGTAATTTGTAAGTAACACATCTTTTCTCTTTGAAATATTTGCCTTTGCATAGAATAGAACGTATAGATATAATGGCCTGTTTTGTACCCATTTCGGTCCAATTCTATTATAGCCTTTGAGCAGAAGTAATATTGATTATACTTGATTTTTGCAATAGTTCTTTGATTAACAGATTTTATTAACCTAGAATCATCATTTGACGGATGTATCAATCTACTTTGTAGCTCCATCAGTTTCTTTTTCTGCTCGCTACTTTCCATTTTCAGTTCCGTATACTTATCCTTTATCACCATCATATATGTTGCGTAAAATTACAATAACTTTTTGTCCTCAAATTTTGCGGATATTTCAATTAAATTTCCTTTGATTAAATAAACGGAAATTAAAAAACAGTGGCACGTACCATTTCTTGGAAACGTTGTATCGTAATTTGCATCTGACTGTTTTGAAAGGCACGCACTTTACTTAACGTTTGCAATGATTCGGTTAGCGAAGTAAAGAAATATTCTACTTTCGAAATTGTTGGCTCTTGTAATTCTAAGGCAAATATATTCATCTGTCGACATCGTGAACATTGTTTTTTGGCAAAATTCCAGAAAAACAAATATACTATGAGTAAAATAATAAACATCATAATATTAAATTTAACTCTGTTCATCGTTGCCTTGTCGGACACATCCATAACAATATACAGGGTGGGGCAGTAATAATTAGCACCTCAGATATCCTCGAAACTATAAGTTTCATAGAAGTTTTTGCTAATATAAAATTGCATAGTACAAAGGGGCCATCCGTTGATGAAAATAGTTTTTTTGTAAGTGGAGTTATGTTGGACATATGAAGGTTACCTTCATTTTTTAAAATGAATTGGTATGTCCATTCTTCCGTAATACGATAGAGCATTTTAAAGCAAGTTTAACGATCTGTAACATGAAGGCATTGAAGGTTACAAAAAGTAAAGAAAGGCGATAATACTCACGGTTTTGATAGTAAATGAAACATACGTATTGTAAACAGTGGTGGAAAGCGTAATACTTACCGTTTACTTCACTGTGAATAAACACTTTTCGAAGGGCATTTCAATAGTTTGCAGCATAAGTTAAACATGATAAGATTAGTATTGAAAAATCGGTTCGAATACGTTTGGTTAGGCTGTTCTTTCTGTCGTTCATTTTATAAGTACTGAGCTGCGGATTCCTGAGGACAGCTCACAAAATTGTTGAACTATGGAAGATTATCATTGTGAATTTGAATCAAAAGGTAATTAAATTCCATTAGATTGTAAACAGATCTCAATGTTTCATTTTAGATAGTAAGATTAAATACTCTTTACAAAACTACACGAATGGATACATACCTTTCTGTTATTATTATTTCATAAAGAATTATAATTGCAATTATATAGTTCATTACGATAAAAAATATTTCTCAGAAAATTCTAAATATTAAATTAAAGAATCAAGTAAAACATTTTTAATAATTACGAATATGAAAAATACTTGAACATTCCAATAGAAAGATGGTTAAACAGGAGTTAGAAAAGTCAAACATTCAATTTCAATTCCAGAATTCATCTATAAGAGGTAAAATGTTTTGAAAGCTTTAATTACAGTCTCTAATGCAAGCAGTTGGGCAGTATTTCAATTTTTAAGAAAATTGATGAAAGTCAATCATTTTGAAGTGGTCAGAATCTTTGTCGTTTGAGCAGTAAGTGAATAACAAATAACTGCATAAATTCCAGGCTTACAAACTTATGGATTAAATCCTATGCAGACTCGTTTATGAGCGAGTTACTAAATAATAATCCACACTAAGTAATCATTTTAAAACTTAAACGATTACATCTCGCGAACTTTCGAAGATATCAGAAGCGTGAAAAGTATGTGGTTTATCAAAAACTCTTCTAAAAGAACGGACGAAGCCAATAGAAATCTTTGTTGAAGTAAGCAAGTTCTAAAGTTCTAAGCAACGCGATGGCCCTTATCTGCCTATGTTTCATAGCAAGTAAGTTCTGAATTTCTATGAAATCCGAAGGAATTCCTCACTACTAACGTTTCAAAGTAAGTTCTCAAATTCTCAATTCTACGTTTAAAACTATGTGTGTTCTATATATCTATGTAAAGTGATGGTTCCTATTAGTTGTGACGGAAACCTATATATAGTAAGTCAGGGAAGCTCGAAGGGGTTAATTATCTAAATGCTTTAAGGTGTAAAACGTACTTTAATCTAAAGCGATCTATCGTTCCAAGGTATCCGCTCACGTACAACTTTTCTTGGGCGCCAGCTGCTCAGAAAGTAGCAAAGGGATAGACTACACGACCCCGGGAACCCTGGGGTGGAACAACCCTTGAAACTTCGAAATGCTCCTCTTCTCGACTACGCCTAGGCAAGTACACACACTCAGGTCGCGAGATACTGAAGTCACGGCATGTTTATTTATGGTCTCGACGTGGGTTTAACTAACAAGGGCTACGGGAAACTACGCAACACGCCGCAAATTACCGGGTATCATAACTCGCTTCACGATATAAGATACAATATACAATATGCGACACAAGAAATGGGACGCTTTAGCGAATAAGCTCTCACGTTTCCATCTTCAGGTTCCTTGAATTCGCTGGTGGTCCTCGGGTCTCCTGCATCCTCCTCGGGGCTCCTTGGTGGAGTGGGCTGTAGGCTTCGGTATTGTTCGGTTCCATCGATCAGTGGATTTCGGCGATTTCCTCTTCTCGCCCCCTTGGGTGTCCATGAGGGGATCCTCCTGATCATTTAAATTGCGTAGCGCCACGCGCGCCGCGCTCCCATGGCCCACCTGCAGGGCCGCTGGACTTTTGACTTCTCTTTAGGGGGTTAAGGACGGTTGATGCATAGAGCTTTACAACCTTCTAACTTACTTTGACCTGTTTATATGAAATGCGATATTGAGGTGCATGAAGCATGAGAAATTAAATGCTTCGGCACCTGGACATCCAGAAACGCTATCCCCGGGCAAGAAAGTGTAGGGTTCACATACAATTCATGTGCAGAAGCAGATAAACATAACGCGATGCTATGAATATTACATCTTATCATGAAATATAGAAGTAAGATACGCAGCCGCGCTTTACGAAGCATTAGAACTCTATTGCATCTAAACCTTCAGATATAGAAACGAAATTCCGTAGCAAGGAAGTGATGCATCTACATTCATTTGAAATGTAGAGGAGATATACATAACGCGTTGCATTGAAATTACATCTTATCATGTGACTTAGAACTGATATGCGATATCCCGTTTTATAAAGAGTTAGAAATCTATTGCTTCGATGCGTAGAAATCCGGAAACGCTATTTCCTAGCAAGGAAGTGTTTAATTTACATTTTTTTGTAGTGTAGACAAGTTAAACGTAACATTTCGCAAAGAATATTATATCCTATCATGAAACATAGAAATGAGATGCGATATCGCGTTTTAAGAAGCATTAGAACTTTATAGCTTCGATACGTAGACATCTGGAAACGCTATTTCCTAGCGAGGAAGTGTTGAATTTACATTTTTTTTTGTAGTGTGGACCAGTTAAACGTAACATTTCGCAACGAATATTATATCATATCATGAAACAATGAAATGAGATGCGATATCCCGTTCTAAGAAGCATTAGAACTCCATTGCTTCGATACGTGGACTCCAGGAAACGCATTTCCTAGCAAGGAAGTATGGCATTCACATACTTTTGAAGTGTAGACAAAGTATACATAACACTTCGCAATGAATATTATATCTCATCATGAATCATAGAAAAGAGATGCGATATCTCGTTTTAAGAAACATTAGAACTCTATTGCTTCAAATACGTAAACATCTGGAAACTCTATTTCTTAGCAAGGAAGTGTCGCATTTACATTCAGTTGAAGTGTATGCGAGGAATAAGTGACATTTCGCAATGAATATTATATCCTATCATGAAACATAAAAATGAGATGCGAAATAGCGATTTAAGAAGCACTAGGACTTTATTGCTCCGATACGTAGACATCTGCAAACGCTATTGAATAGCAAGTAGTGTCGCATTTACATTCTTTTGAAGTGAAAACGATGCATACATAACACTCCGCATTGATTATTATATCTTATCATGAAACATAGAAATGAGATGCGATATCCCGTTTTAAGAAGCATTAGAACTCTATACCTTCGATACGTAGACATCTGCAAACGCTATTTCCAAGGAAGGAAGTGTCGCATTTACATTCATTTGAACTGTATGCGAGGAATAAGTGACATTTCGCAATGAATATTATATCCTATCATGAAACATATGAATGAGATGCGATACCGCGTTTTAAGTAGCATTAGAACTCTATTGCTACGATACGTAGACATCTGCAAACGCTATATCCTAGCAAGGAAGTGTCGCATTTACATTCATTTGATGTGTATGCGTGGTATACCTATCACTTCGCAATGAATATTATATCTTATCATGAAACATAATAATGCGATGCGATATCTCGCTTTGGGAGCATTAGAACTCTATTGCTTCGATACGTAGACATCTGCAAACGCTATTTCCTAGCAAGGAAGTGTCGCATTTACATTGTTTTGATGTGAATACGAGGTTTACATAACACTTCGCAATGTATATTACACCATATCATGAAGCATAGAAATGAGATGCGATGTCTCGTTTTAAGAAGCACCAGAACACTATTACTTCGATACGTAGAGTTCTGCAATCGCTATTTCCTAGCAAGGAAGTGTCGCATTTACATTCATTTGAAGTGTATGCGAGGTATACATATCACTTCGCAATGAATATTATATCTTATCATGAAACATAATAATGCGATGCGATATCTCGTTTTAGGAGCATTAGAACTCTATTGCTTCGATACGTAGACATCTGCAAACGCTATTTCCTAGCAAGGAAGTGTCGCATTTACATTCTTTTGAAGTGAATACGAGGTATACATGACACTTCGCAATGAATATTATATCTTATCATGAAACATAGAAACCAGATGCGATATCGCTATTTAAGAAGCATTAGAGCTCTATTGCTTCGATACGGAGACATGTGCAAACGCTATTTCCTAGCAAGGAAGTGTCGCATTTACATTCTTTTGAAGTGAATACGTGGTATACCTAAGTCTGCACAATGAATATTATATCTTATCATGAAACATAGAAATGAGATTCGATATCGCTATTTAAGAAGCATTGGAGCTCTATTGCTTCAATACGGAGACATCTGCAAACGCTATTTCCTAGCAAGGAAGTGTCGCATTTACATTCTTTTGAGTTGAGTACGAGGTTTACATGACACTTCGCAATGAATATTATACCTTATCATGAAACATAGGAATGAGATGCGATATCGCGTTTTAAGAAGCATTAGAACTCTTTTGCTACGATACGTTGACATCTGTAAACGCTATTTCCTAGCATGGAAGTGTCGCATTTACATTCTTGTGTAGTGAAATCATGGTATACATGACAATTCGCAATGAATATTATATCTTATAATGAAACATAGACGTGAGATGCGATATCGCGTTTTAAGAAGCATTGGAACTCTATTGTTTCGACACGTGGTCATCTAGAAACGCAATTTCCTAGCAAGGAAGTGTCGCATTTACATCCTTTTGAAGTGAATACGAGGTATACATGACACTTCGCAATGAATATTATATCTTATCATGAAACATAGAAATGAGGTGCGACATCTCGTTTTAGGAAGGATTAGAACACTATTGTTTCCATACGTAGAAATCTGCAAACGCTATTTCCTAGCAAGGAAGTGTCGCATTTACATTCCATTGAAGTGAATACGAGGTATACATAACATTACACAATAAATATTATATCTTATTACGAAACATTGAAATGAGATGCGATATCGCGATATAAGAAGCATTAGAACTCTATTGCTTCGATACGTAGATATCTGGAAACGCTATTTCCTAGCATGTAAGTGTCGCATTTACATTCTTTAGAAGTGAGTACGAAGTATACGTGACACTTCGCAATTAATATTATATCTTATCATAGAACATAGAAATGAGATGCGATATCGCGATTTAAAAAGCATTAGAAGGTAGAGCCGCATTTACATTCATTAAAAGAGTAGACGAGGAGTACATAGCACTTCGCAACGAATCATATGTCTTATCATGAGGCATAGAAATGAGACGCGATATCGCGTTTTAAGAAGCATTAGAACTCCATTGCTGCGATACGTAGACATCTGCAAGCGCTATTTAATCGCAAGGAACTGTAGCATTTACATTCTCTTGAAGTGAATACGAGGTATCACGTCCGGTGAAACTATTTTCCGTTGCTCCGGAGGCTTTTCGACACGAGCCTTTTTTTCGGTAATTCGGTCCGCGGGAACGCGTTAAGACCGGGACCGACAGTTTCGGTTGACGCGACACTAGCGAAAACACTCGCGATAATAAGGGAATGACCCTACCTTTCGATGACTTCTCTCTCGATTTGTACGTAGAAACCGCGTGGAGGATCTTTCGCTGGGATCGTAGCGGATTTCGTTCTCTTGGCTGCTACGAAAATCTCGATCAGTCGCCAGCCAAGAGGAGGACGACGGTCGGAATTCAGCGATGATGCTGAATGTGGCAGAATCGGCGTGATGCGTCGTGGTTTCTGGATCGGAAGCGTCGACTGTCGCTTCGGAAAGCGGCGTCTGGGCTGGTGCGAAGGCAGGTCGCTGGTATACGAGGACTCTCGGAACGCCCTCCAAATATTCACGCACAAGTGATCGTGTGAAATTCTTCCTACTCGCACGTCGCGTTCTTCGCAAACCGGAAGCACGATTCATTCACCAGGTTTTTCTGTACTTTCGACTAAGATCTGAAGGATAAGCGGCGGTCTCAACGCCACAAAGCCGATTTCTATACTCCTTCAATTTGATGAAGATCAACCCCAGTTGTATGGAAGAACCCGTGGAAGAATTCGTAGTTAAATGTAGTGTTAAATGTAGAACTAGCATTACAGACACTTGATAAAATTAATGGATGTGGAAATAGTAGACTTGCTAAAAGAACTTGTACTTGGATATTGTAAAAGTAAAACTAAAATATATTCTAGGTTTAAAGTATACAAGAACTGGAATTATTCTAAGTCTAAGACTAAGTTTAAATGGAAATAGAAATACGATGCCTGAACCCCACATTGAGGTGGCTAACGATCTAGAACTAGAGGTTTCGACTCCTCGGTAGGAGATCTCGAGTCAGAGTGTGTGCTCTAGAGACGCGTCTCTGACCTCCTCGGTTCGCGGGGTGCTATGGTCGCGGACGCTCGTGGTAGGGAGATCGCGGTCCCGCGAGTGGGGGACTCGCGTCTCGAGGAGGAGAGCGCGCGGTCCAGCGAGTGGGGAGCCGCGGCTCGTGGTGGGGCTAGCGGCGCATGCCGCTGGCCGGACGCATCTTACTTAGTGTAACTTAGATCTAGGAATTCTTATATATGCGTCATGATATGGTACGTATGTCCTAGCTTAGAAGTAATATATAGGTTCTAGCAGATCCTGTTCCCGGAATTGGAAAAGACACCATTCAGGTGATGGGCTGCGACTACGTCTTCCTGCAGGACGGAATCCTCGGTGCGAGGGAGATAGGGCTGCCCGTCCTTGGTGCGGGCGAGACAGGTAAACTCGGTGGTGCGAGTGAGACACTGGTGCTCGGTACGAGCGAGACAGGTATACTCGGCGGTGCGAGTGAGGCAGCGGAACTCGGTGTGAGTGAGTGCGTGCAGGTATGCGCGCGCGAACACTTCCAGTTGCTGGTTCTGCAGGCGAGTTTGGCTGGTTGCATGCGTCCAGCGGTTGATGCTGGGGGGTACGTGGAGGTTGATGGGTGGCAGGCGGTACGCCTGACGTCACAAAATGCGACACTTCCTTTCTAGGAAATTACGTTCCCAGGTATCTCTGTATCGAAGCTATAGAGTTCTAATTCTCCTTAAAACGCGAAATCGCACCTCATCTCTATGTCTCATGATAAGATATAATATTCATTGCGAGGTGTTATGTATTCCTCGTCTACACTTCAAATGAATGTAAATGCGACACTTCCTTTTTAGGAAATAGCGTCCCCAGATATCTACGTATCGTAGCAATAGAGTTCTAATTCATCTTAAAACGCGATATCGCTTCCCATTTCTGTGTTTCATGATAAGATATAATACTGATTGTGCAGTGTCATGCATTCCTCGTCTGCACTTCAAATGAATGTAAATGCGACACTTCCTTGCTAGGAAGTAGCGACTGCAGATGTCTCCGTATCGAAGAAACAGAGTTCTAATGCTTCTTAATTCCCGTTATCGCATTGCAGTTCTATGTTTCATGATAAGATATAATATTCATTGCGATGTGTTGTGTATACCACGTCAGAACTTCATAAGAAAGCAAATGCCACACTACCTAGCTAGGAAATGCGTTTCCAGATGTCTACGTACCGAAGCAATAGAGTTCGAATGCTACATTAAACGCGATATCGCATCACAATACTATATTTCAAGATAAGATATAATATTCATAGCGAAGTGCCATGTATACCTCGTCTACACTCCAGAAGAATGTAAAGGCCACACTTCCTTGCTAGGAAATACACTTCTAGGTGTCTACGTATTGAAGCAATAGAGTTCTAATGGTTCTTAAAACGCGATATCTTATCTGATTTCTATGTTTCATGATAAGATACAATATCCATTGCGAAGTGTTATGTATACCTCGTCTGCCCTTCAAAAGAATGTAAATGCCACACTTTCTTGCTAGGAAATAGCGTTTGCAGATGTCTACGTATCGTAGCAATAGAGATCTAATGCATCTTAAAACGAGATGTCGCATCTTGTTTCTCTGTTTCATAATAAGATATAATATTCATTGCGAAGTGTCATGTATACCTCGTATTCACATCAAAATACCATAAATGCGACACTTCCTTGCTAGGAAGTAGCGTTTGCAGATGTCTACGTATCGTAGCAATAGAGATCTAATGCAGCTTAAAACGAGATGTCGCATCTCATTTCTATGTTTCATGATAAGATAAGATATTCATTGCGAAGTGTCATGTATACCTCGTATTTACTTCAAAAGAATGTAAGTGCGACACTTCCATGCTAGGAAATAGCGTTTTCAGATGTCTCCGCATCGAGGCCATAAAGTTCTAATGCTTCTTAAAATGCGATATCGCATCTCATTTCTATGTTTCGTGAAAAGACATAATATTCATTGCGAAGTGTCATGTACACCTGGTATTCACTACAAAAGAATGTAAATGCGACACTTCCATGCTAGGAAATAGCGTCCGCAGATGTCTACGCTTCGAGGCAATAGTGTTCTAATCCTTCTTAAAACGTGATATCGCAACTCTCTTCTATGTTTCATGATAAGATATAATAATCATTGGGAAGTGTCATGTATACCTCGTCTTCTCTCCAAACGAATGTAAATGCGACGCTTCCTTGCTAGGAAATAGCGTATTCAGATGCCTACGTATCGTAGCAAAAGGGTTCTAATGATACATAAATCGCGATATCGCATGTCATTTCTATGTTTCGTGATAAGATATAATATTCATTGCGAAGTGTCATGTACACCTCGTATTCAATTCAAAAGAAAGTAAATGCGACTATTGCTTGCTAGGAAATAGCGTTTGCAGAAGTCTATGTATCGTAGCAATGGAGTTCTAATGCTTCTTAAAACCCGATATCGCATCTCACTTCTATGTTTCATGATAAGATATAATTTTCATTGCGAAGTGTCATGTATTACCTCGTATTCACTTCAAAAGAATGTAAGTGCGAAACTTCCATGCTAGGAAATAGCGTTTGCAGATGTCTCCGCGTTGAGGCAATAGTGTTCTAATGCATCTTAAAACGCGATATCGCATCTCTCTTCTATGTTTCATGATAAGATATAATATTTATTGCGAAGTGTCATGTATACCTCGTATTCACTTCAAAAGAATGTAAATGCGACTATTCCTTGCTAGGAAATGGCGTTTGCAGATGCCTACGTATCGTAGCAATAGAGTTACAATGCTACTTAATTCGCGATATCGCATTTCACCTACATGTTTCGTGATAAGATATAATATTCATTTCGAATTGTAATGTATACTTCGTATTCACTTCAAAAGAATGTAAGTGCGACACTTCCATGCTAGGAAATAGCGTTTGCAGATGTCGCAGCGTCGAGGCCATAGAGATCTAATGCTTCTTACAAGGCGATATAGCATCTCGCTTCTATGTTTCATGATAAGATATAATATTCATTGCGATGTGTCATGTATACCTCGTATTCACTTCAAAAGAATGTAAGTGCGTCACTTCCATGCTAGGAAATAGCGTTTGCAGATGTCTACGTATCGTAGCAATAGAGTTCTAATGCTTCTCAAAACGCGATATCGCATCTCATTTCTATGTTTCGTGATGAGATATAATATTCATTGCGAAGTGTCATGTACACCTCGAATTCACTACAAAAGAATGTAAATGCGACTATTGCTTGCTAGGAAGTAGCGTTTGCAGATGTCTCCGCATCGAGGCCATAGAGTTCTAATGCTTCTTAAAACGTGATATCGCATCTCATTTCTATGTTTCGTGATAAGATATAATATTCATTGCGAAGTGTCATGTACACCTCGAATTCACTTCAAAAGAATGTAAATGCGACTATTGCTTGCTAGGAAATAGCGTTTGCAGATGTCTCCGCATCGAGGCCATAGAGTTCTAATGCTTCTCAAAAGCGATATCGCATCTCATTTCTATGTTTCATGATAAGATATAATATTCATTGCGAAGTTTCATGTATACCTCGTATTCACTTCAAAAGAATGTAAATGCGACCATTCCTTGTTAGGGCATAGCGTTTGCAGATGCCTACGTATCGTAGCAATAGAGTTCTAATGCTTCTAAGATCGCGATATCGCATCTCATTTCTATGTTTCGTGATAAGTTATAATATTCATTCCGAAGTGTCATGTAACCCACGAATTCACTTCAAAAGAATGTAAATGCGAATCTTCCTTGCTGGGAAATAGCGTTTGCGGATGTCTACGTATCGTAGCAATAGAGTTCTAATGCTTCTTAAATCGCGACATCGCATCTCATTCCTATGTTTCCTGATAAGATATAATATTCATTGCGAAGTGTCAAGTACACCTCGTATTCCGTTCAGAAGAATGTAAATGCGACTATTCCTTGCTGGGAAATAGAGTTTGCAGATGCCTACGTATCGTAGCAATAGAGTTCTAATGCTTCTTAAAACGCGATATCGCATCCCTTTTCTATGTTTCATGATGAGATACAATATTCACTGCGAAGTGTCATGTACACCTCGTATTCACTTCAAAAGAATGTAAACGCGACAGTTCCATGTTAGGAAATAGCGTTTGCAGATGTCTCCGCATCGAGGCAATAGAGTTCTAATGCTTCCTAAAACGCGATATCGCATCTCACTTCTGTGTTTCATGATAAGATATAATGTTCATTGCGAAGTATCATGTATACCTCGTATTCACTTAAAAAGATTGTAAATGAGACACTTCCTTCCTAGGAAATAGCGTTTGCAGATGACTCCACATCGAGGCAATATGATCCCAATTCTACTTAAAATGCGATATCGCATCTCACTTCTGTGTTTCATGATAAGATATACATAATGTTGATTGCGAAGTGTCATATATACCTCGTATTCACATCGAAAGTATGTAAATGCGACACTTCCTTGCTAGGTAGTAGCGTTTGCAGATGTATGCGTATCGAAGCAATAGGTTTCTGATGCTTCTTAAATCGCGACATCGCTCCTAATTTCTATGTTTCATGATAAGATACAATATTCATTGCGAAGTGCCATGTATACCTCGTATTAACTTAAAACAAATGTAAATACGACACTTTCTTGCTAGGAAATGGCGTTTGCAGATATCTCCGTACCGAAGAAATAGTCTTCTGATGCTTCTTAAAACGCGATATCGCATCTCATTTCTATGTTTCGTGACAAGATATAATATTCATTGCGAAATGTCATGTATACCTCGTATTCACTTCAAGAGAATGTAATTGCGACACTTCCTTGCTAGGAAATAGTGTTTCCAGATATCAACGTACCGTAGCTATAGAGTTCTAAAGCTTCTTAAAACAAGATATCGCGTCCCAATTTCTATGTTTCATGATAAGATATACTATTCATTGCGGAGTGGCATGTATACCTCGCATACACTTCAAATGAATGTAAATGCGACACTTCCTTGCTAGGAAATAGCGTTTGCAGATGTCTACGTATCGAAGAAATAGAATTCTAATGCTTCATAAATCGCCATATAGCATCTCATTTCTATGTTTCATGATAAGATGTAATATTCAATGCGAAGAGTCATGAATACCTCGTATTCCTTTCAAAAGAATGTAAATGCCACACTTCCTTGCTAGGAAATAGCGTTTGCAGATGTCTACGTATCGAAGCAATAGACATCTAATGCTTCATAATTCGCCATATCGCATCTCATCTCTGTTTCATGAAGAGATATAATATTCATTGTGAAGTGTTATGTATACCTCGTATTCCTTGCAAAA
Organism: Xylocopa sonorina; assembly: GCF_050948175.1. Classification (NCBI taxonomy): domain Eukaryota; kingdom Metazoa; phylum Arthropoda; class Insecta; order Hymenoptera; family Apidae; genus Xylocopa; species Xylocopa sonorina. Next base: position 529,293 of record NW_027490311.1, read on the forward strand.
GAATGTAAATGCGACACTTCCTTGCTAGGAAATAGCGCTTGCAGATGTCTACGTATCGAAGCAATAGTTTTCTAATGCTTCTAAAATCGTCATATCGCATCTCATTTCTATGTTTCATGATAAGATATAATATTCATAGTGCAGTGTTATGTACACCTCGCATACACTTCAAATAAATGCAAATGCGACACTTCCTTGCTAGGAAATAGCGTTGGATGATGTCTACGTATCTAAGCAGTAGAGTTCTAATGCTTCTTGTAACGCGATATCGCTACTCATTACTATGCTTCATGATAATATATAGTATTCATTGTGGCTTGTTATGTATACCTTGTGTTCACTTCAAAAGAATGTAAATGCGACACTGCCTTGCTTGGAAATAGCGTTTAAAAATGTCTACGTATCGAAGCAATAGAGTTCTAATGCTTCTTCAATCGCCATACTGCATCTCATTTCTATGTTTCATGATAATATATAATATTCACTGAGAAGTGTCATGCATACCTCGCATACACTTAAAATGAATGTAAATGCCACACTTCCTTGCAAGGAAATAGCGTTTGCAGATGTCTACGTATCGAAGCAATAGACATCTAATGCTCCATAAATCGCCATGACGCATCTCATTTCTATGTTTCATGATAAGATATAATATTCATGGGAAGTGTTATGTATACCTCGCATACACTTAAAATGAATGTAAATGCCACACTTCCTTCCAAGGAAATAGCGTTTGCAGATGTCTACGTATCGATGCCATAGACATCTAGGGCTCCATAAATCGCCATATCGCATCTCATTCCTATGTTTCATGATAAGATATAATATTCGTTGTCCAGTGTTATGTATACCTCGTATTCACTTCAAAAGAATGTAAATATGACACTTCCTTGCTAGGAAATAGCGTTTGCAGATATCTACGTATCGAAACAATAGAGCTCTAATGCTTCTTAAATCGTCATATCGCATCTCATATCTACGTTTCCTTATAAGATATAATATTCATTGTGCAGTGTTATGTATACCTCGTATTAACTTCACAAGAATGTAGATGCGACACTTCCATGCTAGGAAGTTGCGTTTGCAGATGTCTACTTATCGAAGCAATAGAGTTCTAATGCTTCTCAAAACGCGATATCGCTTCTCATTTCTTTGTTTCAAGATAATTTATAATACTCATTGCGACGTGTCATGTATACCTCGCATACACTTAAAATGAATGTAAATGCGACACTTCCCTCCTAGGAAATAGCGTTAGCAGATGTCTACGTATCGAAGAAATTGATATCTAATTCTTCATAAATAGCCACATCGCATCTCATTTCTATGTTTCATGATAAGATATAATATTCATTGCGAAGTGTCATGTATACCTCGTATTCACTTCAACATAATGTAAATGCGACACTTCCTTGTTAGGAATTAGCGTTTGAAGATGTCTCCGTATCGAAGCAATAGATTTCTAATGCTTCTTAAATCGCGATATCGCATCTCATTTCTGTGTTTCATGATAAGATATAATATTCATTGCGAAGTGTCATGTATACCTCGTATTCCTTTCAAAAGAATGTAAATGCGACACTTCCTTGCTAGGAAGTTTCGTTTGGATGTCTACGTATCGAAGCAATGGTGTTCTAATGCTTCTTAAATCGCGATATCGCATCTCATTTCTATGTTTCATGATAAGATATAATATTGATTGTGCAGTGTTATGTATACCTCGTATTCACTTCAAAAGAATGTAAGTGCGACACTTCCTTGCTAGGAAGTTTCGTTTGCAGATGTCTACGTATCGAAGCAATAGATTTCAAATGCTTATTAAATCGTCATATCGCATCTCATTTCTATGTTTCATGATAAGATATAATATTCATTGCGAAGTGTCATGTATACCTCGTATTCCTTTCAGAAGAATGTAAGTGCGACACTTCCTTGCTAGGAAGTTGCGTTTGCAGACGTCTACGTATCGAAGCAATAGATTTCTAATGCTTCTTAAATCGTCATATCGCATCTCATTTCTATGTTTCATGATAAGATATAATATTCACTGCGAAGTGCAATATATACCTCGCATACACTTCAAATGGATGTAAATGCGACACTTCCTTGCTAGGAAATAGCGTTTGCAGATGTCTACGTATCGTGGCAATGGAGTTCTAATGCAATAGTTTTCTAATGTTTCTTAAATCGTCAAATCGCATCTCATGTCTACGTTTCTTGATAAGATATAATATTCATTGCGAAGTGTCATGTATACCTCGTATTCTTTTCAAAAGAATGTAAGTGCGACACTTCCTTGCTAGGAGGTAGCGTTTGCAGATGTCTACGTGTCGAAGCAATAGTGTTCTAATGCTTCTTAAATCGTCATATCGCATCTCATTTCTATGTTTCATGATAAGATATAATATTCATTGCGATGTGTCATGTATACCTCGTATTTCTTTCAAAAGAATGCAAACGCGACACTTCCTTGCTCGGAAATAGGGTTTGCAGATGTCTACGTATCGAAGCAATACAGTTCTAATGCTTCCTAAATCGCGATATCGCATCTCACTTCTATGATTCATGATAAGATATAATATTCACTCTGCAGTGTTATGTATACCTCGTATTCACCTCAAAAGAATGTAAATGCGACACTTCCTTGCTAGGAAATAGCATTTGCAGATGTATATGTATCGAAGCAATAGAGTTCCAATGCTTCTTAAATCGTCATATCGCATCTCATTTCTATGTTTCATGATAAGATATAATATTCATTGCGAAGTGTCATGTATACCTCGTATTCCTTTCAAAAGAATGTAAATGCGACACTTCCTTGCTAGGATGTAGCGCTTGCAGATGTTTACGTATCGAAGCAATAGAGTTCTAATGCTTCTGAAATCGAGATTTCGCATCTCATTTAAATGTTTCATGATAAAATATAATATTCATTGTGCAGTGTTATGTATACCTCGTATTCACCTCAAAAGAATGTATATGCCCTGACAGTTCCTTGCTAGTAAATAGCGTTTGCAAATGTCTACGTATCGAAGCCATAGAGTTCTATTGCTTCTCAAAACGCGGTATAGCATCTCATTCCTATGTTCCATGATAAGATATAATATTCAATGTGCAGTGTTATGTACTCCTCGTATTCACTTCAAAAGAAAGTAAATGCGACAATACCTTCCTAGGAAATAGCGTTTGCAGATGTCTCCGTATCGAAGAAATAGTGTTCTAATGCTTCTTAAATCGCGATATCGCATCTCATTTCTGTGTTTCATGATAAGATATAATATTCATTGCGAAGTGTCATGTATACCTCGTACTCCTTTCAAAAGAATGTAATTGCGACACTTCCTTGCTAGGAAATAGCGTTTGCAGATGTCTACGTATCGAAGCAATAGGGCTCTAATGCTTTATAAATCGCGATATCGCTACTCATATCTATGTTTCGTGATAATATATAATACTCATTGTGGAGTGTTATGTATACCTCGTATTCACCTCAAGAGAATGTAAATGCGACACATCCTTACTAGGAAATAGCATTTGTGGATGTCTACGTACCGTAGCAACAGTGTTCTAATGTTTCTAAAAACGCGATATAGCATCTCATTTCTATGTCTCATTATAAGATATAACATTCATTGCGACCTGTCAAGTATACCTCGCATTCACTTCAAAAGAATGTAAATGCGAAACTTCCTTGCAAGGAAGTAGCGTTTGCAGATGTCTACGTATCGTAGCAATAGAGTTCTAATGATTTTTAAATCGCGATATCGCATCTCATTTCTATGTTTCATGATATGATATAACATTCATTGTGCAGTGTTATGTATACCTCGTATTCACTTCAAAAGAATGTAAGTGCGACACTTCCTTGCTAGCAAATAGGGTTTGCAGTTGTCTACGTATCGTGGCATTAAAGTTCTAATAGTTCTCAAAACGTGATATCGCTTCTCATTTCTATGTTTCATGATAATATATAATATTCATTGCGAAATGTTATGTACACCTCGCATACAATTCAACGGAATTTAAATGAGACACTTCCTTGCTAGGAAATAGCGTTTGCAGATGTCCACGTATCGTAGCAACAGTTTTCTAATGCTTCTCAAAACGCGATATAGCATCCCATTTCTATGTCTCAATATGAGATATAATATTCATTGTGCAGTGTTATGTATACCTCGTATTCACTTGAAAAGAATGTAAATGCGACACTTCCTTCCTAGGAAACAGCGTTTGAAGATGTCTACGTATCGCAGCAATAGAGTTCTAATGCTTCCTAAAACGAGATGTCGCATCTCATTCCTATGTTTCATAATAAGATATATATATTCATTGCCAAGAGTCATGTATACCTCGCATACACTTCCAAGGAATGTAAATGCTACACTTCCTTTCAAGGAAATAGCATTTCCAGATGTCTACACATCGAAGCAATAGAGTTCTAATGCTCCTTGTAAGGCGAGGTCGCATCTCATTTCTGTGCTTCATGATGAGATATAATACTCATTGCAAAGTGTTACGTGTATCTAGTATACACTTCAAATGAATGTAAGTGCGACACATCCTTGCTAGGAAGTAGCGTTTGCAGCTGTCTACTTGTCGAAGCAATAGAGTTTTATGCTTCTTAAATCGGGATAACGCACCTCATTTCTATGTTTCATGAGAAGATATAATATTCATTGCTAAGTGTCATGTATACCTCGTATTCACTTCAAGTGAATGTAAATGCGACACTTACTTGCTAGGTAATAGCGTTCCCAGATATCTACGTATCGTAGCAATAGAGTTCTAATGCTTCTTAAAACGCGACATCGCATCTCACTTCTATGTTCCATGATCAGATATGATATTCATTGTTGAGTGTTATGTATACCTCGTATTCACTTCAAAAGAACGTAAATGCGACACTTCCTTGCTAGGAAATAGCGTTTGCAGATGTCTGCGTATCGAAGCAATGGAGATCTAATGCTTCTTAAAACGCGATATCGCATCTCACTTCTATGTTTCATGATAAGATATAATATTCATTGTGTAGTGTTATGTATACCTCGTATTCACTTCAGTGGAATGTAAGTGCGACATGTCCATGCTAGGAAATAGAGTTTGCAGATGTCTACGTATCGTAGCAATAGAGTTGTAATGCTTCTCAAAACGCGATATAGCACCTCATTCCTATGTTTCATGATAAGATATAATATTCATTGCGAAGTGTCATGTATATTTCGTATTCACTTCAAAAGAATGTAAATGCGACACTTCCATGCTAGGAAATAGAGTTTGCAGATGTCTACGTATATTAACAATAGAGTTCTAATGCTTCTCAAGACGCGATATAGCACCTCATTCCTATGTTTCATGATTAGATATAATATTCATTATGGAGAGTTATGTATACCTCGTACTAACTTCAAAAGAATGTAAATGCGACCCTTCTATGCTAGGAAATAGCGTTTGCAGATGTCTACGTATCGTAGCAATAGAGTTCTAATGCTTCTTAGAACGCGATATCGCATCTCACTTCTATGTTTCATGATAAGATATAATATTCATTGCGAAGTGTCATGTATACCTCGTATTCACTTCAAAAGAATGTAAATGCGACACTTCCATGCTAGGAAATAGCGTTTGCAGATGTCTACGTATCGTAGCAATAGAGTTCTAATGCTTCTTAAATCGCGATATCGCATCTCACTTCTATGTTTCGTAATAAGATATAATATTCATTGTGGAGCGTCATGTATACCTCGTATTCACTTCAAAAGAATGTAAATGCGACACTTCCATGCTGGGAAGTAGCGTTTGCAGATGTCTACGTATCGTAGCAATAGGGTTCTAATGCTTCTTAAAACGCGATATCGCATCTCACTTCTATGTTTCATGATAAGATATAATATTCCTTGTGTAGTGTTATGTATACCTCGTGTTCACTTCGGTGGAATGTAAGTGCGACATGTCCATGCTAGGAAATAGAGTTTGCAGATGTCTACGTATCGTAGCAATAGATTTCTAATGCTTCTCAAAACGCGATATAGCACCTCATTCCTATGTTTCATGATAAGATATAATATTCATTGCGAAGTGTCATGTATATTTCGTATTCACTTCAAAAGAATGTAAATGCGACACTTCCATGCTAGGAAATAGAGTTTGCAGATGTCTACGTATATTAGCAATAGAGTTCTAATGCTTCTCAAGACGCGATATAGCACCTCATTCCTATGTTTCATGATTAGATATAATATTCATTATGGAGAGTTATGTATACCTCGTACTAACTTCAAAAGAATGTAAATGCGACCCTTCTATGCTAGGAAATAGCGTTTGCAGATGTCTACGTATCGTAGCAATAGAGTTCTAATGCTTCTTAGAACGCGACATCGATTCTGACTACTATGTTTCATGATAAGATATAATATTCATTGCGAAGTGTCATGTATACCTCGTATTCACTTCTTAAGAATGTAAATGCGACACTTCCATGCTAGGAAATAGCGTTTGCAGATGTCTACGTATCGTAGCAATAGAGTTCTAATGCTTCTTAAATCGCGATATCGCATCTCACTTCTATGTTTCATGATAAGATATAATATTCATTGCGAAGTGTCAAGTATACCTCGTATTCACTTCAAAAGAATGTAAATGCGACACTTCCATGCTAGGAAATAGCGTTTGCAGATGTCTACGTATCGTAGCAATAGAGTTCTAATGCTTCTTAAATCGCGATATCGCATCTCACTTCTATGTTTCGTAATAAGATATAATATTCATTGTGGAGCGTCATGTATACCTCGTATTCACTTCAAAAGAATGTAAATGCGACACTTCCATGCTGGGAAGTAGCGTTTGCAGATGTCTACGTATCGTAGCAATAGGGTTCTAATGCTTCTTAAAACGCGATATCGCATCTCACTTCTATGTTTCATGATAAGATATAATATTCCTTGTGTAGTGTTATGTATACCTCGTGTTCACTTCGGTGGAATGTAAGTGCGACATGTCCATGCTAGGAAATAGAGTTTGCAGATGTCTACGTATCGTAGCAATAGAGTTCTAATGCTTCTCAAAACGCGATATAGCACCTCATTCCTATGTTTCATGATAAGATATAATATTCATTGCGAAGTGTCATGTATATTTCGTATTCAATTCAAAAGAATGTAAATGCGGCACTTCCATGCTAGGAAATTGCGTTTGCAGATGTCTACGTATCGTAGCAATAGAGTTCTAATGCTTTTTAAAACGCGATATCGCATCCCACTGCTATGTTTCATGAGAAGACATAATATTCATTATGGAGTGTTATGTATACCTCGTACTAACTTCAAAAGAATGTAAATGCGACCATTCCATGCTAGGAAATAGCGTTTGCAGATGTCTACGTATCGTAGCAATAGAGTTCTAATGCTTCTTAGAACGCGATATCGCATCTCACATCTATGTTTCATGATAAGATTTAATATTCATTGCGAAGTGTCATGTGTACCTCGTATTCACTTCTAAAGAATGTAAATAAGACACTTCCATGCTAGGAAATGGCATTTGCAGATGTCTACGTATCGTAGCAATGGAGTTCTAATGCTTCTTAGAACGCGATATCGCATCTCACTTCTATGTTTCATGATAAGATATGATATTCATTGCGAAGTGTCATGTATACCTCGTATTTACTTCAAAAGAATGTAAGTGCGACACTTCCATGCTAGGAAATAGCGTTTTCAGATGTCTCCGCATCGAGGCCATAAAGTTCTAATGCTTCTTAAAATGCGATATCGCATCTCATTTCTATGTTTCGTGAAAAGACATAATATTCATTGCGAAGTGTCATGTACACCTGGTATTCACTACAAAAGAATGTAAATGCGACACTTCCATGCTAGGAAATAGCGTCCGCAGATGTCTACGCTTCGAGGCAATATTGTTCTAATGCTTCTTAAAACGTGATATCGCAACTCTCTTCTATGTTTCATGATAAGATATAATAATCATTGGGAAGTGTCATGTATACCTCGTCTTCTCTCCAAACGAATGTAAATGCGACGCTTCCTTGCTAGGAAATAGCGTATTCAGATGTCTACGTATCGTAGCAAAAGGGTTCTAATGATACATAAATCGCGATATCGCATGTCATTTCTATGTTTCGTGATAAGATATAATATTCATTGCGAAGTGTCATGTACACCTCGTATTCAATTCAAAAGAAAGTAAATGCGACTATTGCTTGCTAGGAAATAGCGTTTGCAGAAGTCTATGTATCGTAGCAATGGAGTTCTAATGCTTCTTAAAACCCGATATCGCATCTCACTTCTATGTTTCATGATAAGATATAATTTTCATTGCGAAGTGTCATGTATACCTCGTATTCACTTCAAAAGAATGTAAGTGCGAAACTTCCATGCTAGGAAATAGCGTTTGCAGATGTCTCCGCGTTGAGGCAATAGTGTTCTAATGCATCTTAAAACGCGATATCGCACCTCACGTCTATGTTTCGTGATAAGATGTAATATTCATTACGAAGAGTCATGAATACCTCGTATTTAGTTCAAAAGAATGTAAATGCGACGTTTACATCCTAGGAAATAGCGTTTGCAGATGCCTACATATCGTAGCAATAGAATTCTAATGCCTTCTTAGATCGCAATATCGCATCTCATTTCTATGTTTCGCGATAAGTTATAATATTCATTCAGAAGTGTCATGTATACCTCCAATTCACTTCAAAAGAATGTAAATGCGACACGTCCATGCTAGAAAATAGCGTTTGCAGATATCTCCGCATCGAGGCAATAGGGTTCTAATGCTTCTTAAAACGCGATATCGCACCTCACTGCTATGTTTCGTGATAAGATGTAATATTCATTGCGAAGTGTCATGTATATCTCGTATTCACTTCAAAATAATGAAAATGTGACTATTGCTTGCTAATAAATAGCGTTTGCAGATGTCTACGTATCGTAGCAATAGTGTTCTAATGCTACTTAAAACGCGATATCGCATCTCATTTATATGTTTCGTGATAAGATGTAATATTCATTGCGAAGTGTCATGTATACATCATATTCACTTCAAAAGAATGTAAATGCGACACTTCCTTGCAAGGAAATAGCGTTTGCAGATGCCTACATATCGTAGCAATAGATTTCTAATGCCTTCTTAGATCGCAATATCGCATCTCATTTCTATGTTTCGCGATAAGTTATAATATTCATTCAGAAGTGTCATGTATACCTCCAATTCACTTCAAAAGAATGTAAATGCGACACGTCCATGCTAGGAAATAGCGTTTGCAGATATCTCCGCATCGAGGCAATAGGGTTCTAATGCTTCTTAAAACGCGATATCGCATCTGATTTCTATGTTTCGTGATAAGATGTAATATTCATTGCGAAGTCTCATGTACACCTCGTATTCACCTCAAAAGAATGTAAGTGCGACACTTCCATGCTAGGAAATAGCGTTTGCAGATGTCTCAGCATCGAGGCCATAGATTTCTAGTGCTTCTTAAAACGCGATATCGCACCTCACATCTATGTGTCGCGATAAGATGTAATATTCATTGCGAAGAGTCATGAATACCTCGTATTTAGTTCAAAAGAATGTAAATGCGACGTTTACATCCTAGGAAATAGCGTTTGCAGATGCCTATATATCGTAGCAATAGAATTCTAATGCTTCTTAGATCGCAATATCGCATCTCATTTCTATGTTTCGCGATAAGTTATAATATTCATTCAGAAGTGTCATATATACATCGAATTCACTTCAAAAGAATGTAAATGCGACGTTTCCATCCTTGGGAATATCATTTGCAGATGTCTACTTATCGTAGCAAAAGGGTCCTAATGCTTCTTAAAACGAGATGTCGCATTTCATTTCTATGTTTCGTGATGAGATATAATATTCATTCAGAAGTGTCATGTATACCTCGAATTCACTTCAAAAGAATGTAAATGCGACACGTCCATGCTAGGAAATAGCGTTTGCAGATGTCTCCGCATCGAGGCCTTAGAGTTCTAATGCTTCTTAAAACGCGATATCGCACCACACTTATATGTTTCGCTATAAGATGTAATATTCATTCCGAAGTGTCATCTATATCTCGTATTCACTTCAAAAGAATGTAAATGCTACCATTCCTTGCTAGGGCATAGCGTTTGCAGATGCCTACGTATCGTAGCAATAGAGTTCTAATGCTTCTAAGATCGCGATATCGCATCTCATTTCTATGTTTCGTGATAAGTTATAATATTCATTCCGAAGTGTCATGTAACCCACGAATTCACTTCAAAAGAATGTAAATGCGAATCTTCCTTGCTGGGAAATAGCGTTTGCGGATGTCTACGTATCGTAGCAATAGAGTTCTAATGCTTCTTAAAACGCGATATCGCATCCCTTTTCTATGTTTCATGATGAGATACAATATTCACTGCGAAGTGTCATGTATACATCGTATTCACTTCAGAAGAATGTAAATGCGACACTTCCTTGCAAGGAAATAGCGTTTGCAGGTGCCTACATATCGTAGCAATAGATTTCTAATGCCTTCTTAGATCGCAATATTGCATCTCATTTCTATGTTTCGCGATAAGTTATAATATTCATTCAGAAGTGTCATGTGTACCTCCAATTCACTTCAAAAGAATGTAAATGCGACACGTCCATGCTAGGAAATAGCGTTTGCAGATATCTACGCATCGAGGCAATAGGGTTCTAATGCTTCTTAGAACGCGATATCGCATCTGATTTCTATGTTTCGTGATAAGATGTAATATTCATTGCGTAGTCTCATGAACACCTCGTATTCACTTCAAAAGAATGTAAGTGCGACACTTCCATGCTAGGAAATAGCGTTTGCAGATGTCTCAGCATCGAGGCCATAGAGTTCTAGTGCTTCTTAAAACGCGATATCGCACCTCACGTCTATGTTTCGTGATAAGATGTAATATTCATTGCGAAGAGTCATGAATACCTCGCATTTAGTTCAAAAGAATGTAAATGCGACGTTTACATCCTAGGAAATAGCGTTTGCAGATGCCTACATATCGTAGCAATAGAATTCTAATGCCTTCTTAGATCGCAATATCGCATCTCATTTCTATGTTTCGCGATAAGTTATAATATTCATTCAGAAGTGTCATGTATACCTCCAATTCACTTCAAAAGAATGTAAATGCGACGTTTCCATCCTTGGGAATATCATTTGCAGATGTCTACTTATCGTAGCAAAAGGGTCCTAATGCTTCTTAAAACGAGATGTCGCATTTCATTTCTATGTTTCGTGATGAGATATAATATTCATTCAGAAGTGTCATGTATACCTCGAATTCACTTCAAAAGAATGTAAATGCCACACGTCCATGCTAGGAAATAGCGTTTGCAGATGTCTCCGCATCGAGGCCTTAGAGTTCTAATGCTTCTTAAAACGCGATATCGCACCACACTTATATGTTTCGCTATAAGATGTAATATTCATTCCGAAGTGTCATCTATATCTCGTATTCACTTCAAAAGAATGTAAATGTGACTATTGCTTGCTAATAAATAGCGTTTGCAGGTGTCTACGTATCGTAGCAATAGAGTTCTAATGCTACTTAAATCGCGATATCGCATATTATTTATATGCTTCGTGATAAGATATAATATTCATTGCGAAGTGTCATGTATACCTCGTATTCACTTCAAAAGAATGTAAGTGCGACGTTTCCATCCTTGGGAATATCGTTTGCAGATGTCTCCGCATCGAGGCCTTAGAGTTCTAATGCTTCTTAAAACGCGATATCGCACCTCACTTATATGTTTCGTTATAAGATGTAATATTCATTGCGAAGTGTCATGTATATCTCGTATTCACTTCAAAAGAATGTAAATGTGACTATTGCTTGCTAATAAATAGCGTTTGCAGATGTCTACGTATCGTAGCAATAGAGTTCTAATGCTACTTAAATCGCGATATCGCATCTCATTTATATGTTTCGTGATAAGATGTAATATTCATTGCGAAGTGTCATGTATACCACGTATTCACTTCAAAAGAATGTAAATGCGACCCTTCCTTGCAAGGAAATAGCGTTTGCAGATGCCTACATATCGTAGCAATAGAATTCTAATGCCTTCTTAGATCGCAATATCGCATCTCATTTCTATGTTTCGCGATAAGTTATAATATTCATTCAGAAGTGTCATATATACCTCGAATTCACTTCAAAAGAATGTAAATGCGACGTTTCCATCCTTGGGAATATCGTTTGCAGATGTCTACTTATCGTAGCAAAAGGGTCCTAATGCTTCTTAAAACGAGATGTCGCATTTCATTTCTATGTTTCGTGATAAGATATAGTATTCATCACGAAATGTCATGTATACCTCGAATTCACACCAAACGAATGTAAATGCGACACTTCCTTGCTAGGAAATAGCGTATTCAGATGTCTAAGTATCGTAGCAATAGAGTTCTAATGCTACTTAAATCGCGATATCGCATCTGATTTCTATGTTTCGTGATAAGATGTAATATTCATTGCGAAGTCTTATGTACACCTCGTATTCACTTCAAAAGAATGTAAGTGCGACACTTCCATGCTAGGAAATAGCGTTTGCAGATGTCTCAGCATCGAGGCCATAGAGTTCTAGTGCTTCTTAAAACGCGATATCGCACCTCACATCTATGTGTCGTGATAAGATGTAATATTCATTGCGAAGAGTCATGAATACCTCGTATTTAGTTCAAAAGAATGTAAATGCGACGTTTACATCCTAGGAAATAGCGTTTGCAGATGCCTATATATCGTAGCAATAGAATTCTAATGCTTCTTAGGTCGCAATTTCGCATCTCATTTCTATGTTTCGCGATAAGTTATAATATTCATTCAGAAGTGTCATATATACCTCGAATTCACTTCAAAAGAATGTAAATGCGACGTTTCCATCCTTGGGAATATCATTTGCAGATGTCTACTTATCGTAGCAAAAGGGTCCTAATGCTTCTTAAAACGAGATGTCGCATTTCATTTCTATGTTTCGTGATGAGATATAATATTCATTCAGAAGTGTCATGTATACCTCGAATTCACTTCAAAAGAATGTCAATGCGACACGTCCATGCTAGGAAATAGCGTTTGCAGATGTCTCCGCATCGAGGCCTTAGAGTTCTAATGCTTCTTAAAACGCGATATCGCACCTCACTTATATGTTTCGTTATAAGATGTAATATTCATTCCGAAGTGTCATCTATATCTCGTATTCACTTCAAAAGAATATAAATGTGACTATTGCTTGCTAATAAATAGCGTTTGCAGGTGTCTACGTATCGTAGCAATAGAGTTCTAATGCTACTTAAATCGCGATATCGCATCTTATTTATATGTTTCGTGATAAGATATAATATTCATTGCGAAGTGTCATATATACCTCGTATTCACTTCAAAAGAATGTAAATGCGACGTTTCCATCCTTGGGAATATCGTTTGCAGATATCTACTTATCGTAGCAAAAGTGTCCTAATGCTTCTTAAAACGCGATATCGCACCTCACTTCTATGTTTCGTGATAAGATTTAATATTCAATGCGAAGTGTCATGTATACCTCGTATTCACACCAAACGAATGTAAATGCAACACTCCCTTGCTAGGAAATAGCGTATTCAGATGTCTACGTATCGTAGCAATAGAGTTCTAATGCTACTTAAATCGCGATATCGCATCTCATTTATATGTTTCGTTATAAGATGTAATATTCATTGCGAAGTGTCATGTACACCTCGTATTCACTTCAAAAGAATGTAAGTGCGACACTTCCATGCTAGGAAATAGCGTTTGCAGATGTCTCCGCATCGAGGCCTTAGAGTTCTAATGCTTCTTAAAACGCGATATCGCACCTCACTTATATGTTTCGTTATAAGATGTAATATTCATTGCGAAGTGTCATGTATATCTCGTATTCACTTCAAAAGAATGTAAATGTGACTATTGCTTGCTAATAAATAGCGTTTGCAGATGTCTACGTATCGTAGCAATAGAGTTCTAATTCTACTTAAATCGCGATATCGCATCTCATTTATATGTTTCGTGATAAGATATAATATTCATTGCGAAGTGTCATGTATACCTCGTATTCACTTCAAAAGAATGTAAATGCGACGTTTCCATCCTTGGGAATATCGTTTGCAGATGTCTACTTATCGTAGCAAAAGGGTCCTAATGCTTCTTAAAACGCGATATCGCACCTCACTTCTATGTTTCGTGATACGATTTAATATTCAATGCGAAGTGTCATGTATACCTCGTATTCAAACCAAACGAATGTAAATGCAACACTTCCTTGCTAGGAAATAGCGTAATCAGATGTCTACGTATCGTAGCAATAGAGTTCTAATGCTACTTAAATCGCGATATCGCATCTCATTTATATGTTTCGTGATAAGATGTAATATTCATTGCGAAGTGTCATGTATACCACGTATTCACTTCAAAAGAATGTAAATGCGACCCTTCCTTGCAAGGAAATAGCGTTTGCAGATGCCTACATATCGTAGCAATAGAATTCTAATGCCTTCTTAGATCGCAATATCGCATCTCAGTTCTATGTTTCGCGATAAGTTATAATATTCATTCAGAAGTGTCATGTATACCTCGAATTCACTTCAAAAGAATGTAAATGCGACACTTCCTTGCTAGGAAATAGCATTTGAAGAGTTCTACGTATCGTAGCAATAGTTCTAATGCTTCTTAAAACAGGATATCGCATCTCATTTCTATGTTTCATGTCAAGATATAATATTCATTGCGAAGTGTCATGTATTCCTCGTATACACATCTAAAGAATGTAAATGCGACACTTCCTTGCTATGTAATAGCGTTTGCAAATATCTACGTATCGAAGCAATAGAGTTCTAAAGCTTCTTAAAACACGTTATCGCATCTCATTTCTATGTTTCATGATAAGATCTATTATTCATTGCGAAGTGTCATGTACACCTCGTATTCACATCAGAAGAATGTAAATGCGACACTTCCTTGCTAGGAAATAACGTTTGCAGATGTCTATGTATCGAAGCAACAGAGCTCTAATGCTTCATAAAATGAGATATCGCGTCTCATTACTATGTTTGATGACAAGATATAATATTCGTTGCGAAGTGTCATGTCTACCTCGTATTCGCTTCAAATGAATGTAAATGCGACGCTTCCTTGCTAGGAAATAGCGTTTGCAGATATCTTCGTATCGTAGAAATAGAGTTCTGATACATCTTAAAACGCGATATCGCATCTGATATCTAAGTTTCATGATAAGATATAATATTCATTGCGAAGTGTCATGTATGCCTCCTATTCACTTCAAAAGAATGTAATTGCGACACTTCCTTGCTAGGAAATAGCGTTTGCAGATATCTTCGTATCGTAGAAATAGAGTTCTGACACTTCTTAATACGCGATATCGCATCTCATTTCTATGTTTCATGATAAGATATAATATTCATTGCCAAGTGTCATGTATGCCTGGTATTCACTTCAGAGGAATGTAAATGCGACACTTCCTTCCTAGGAAATAGCGTCTCCAGATATCTACGTATCTTAGCAATAGAGTTCTAATACTGCTTAAAACGCGATATCTCATCTCACTTCTATGTTTCAGGATAAGGTATAAAATTCATTGCGAAGTGTCACTTATACCTCGTATTCACTTCAAACGAATGTAAATGCGACACTTCCATGCTAGGAAATAGCGTTTGCAGATGTCTACGTATCGCAGCAATAGAGTACTAATACTTCTTCGAACGAGATGTCGCATTTCATTTCTATGTTTCATGATAAGATATAATATTCATTGCAAAGAGTCATGTATACCTCGTATTCACTTCAAATGTATGTAAATGCAACACTTCCTTGCTAGGAAATAGCGTTTGCAGATGTCTACGTATCGTAGCAATAGAGTTCGAATGCATTTTATATCGAGATATCGCATCTCATTTCTATGTTTCATGATGAGATATAATATTCATTGTGGAGACGTAGGTATACCTCGTATTCACTTCAAAAGAATGTAAATGCGATACTTCCTTGCTAGGAAATAGCGTTTGCAAATATGTACGAATCGAAGCAATAGAGTTCTAAATCGTCTTAATACAAGATATCGCATCTCATTTCTATGTTTCGTGACAAGTAATAATATTCATTGCGAAGTGTCATGTATACCTCGTAGTCACTTCAAAAGAATGTAAATGCGACACTTCCTTGCAAGGAAATAGCGTTTGCAGATGCCTACATATCGTAGCAATAGAATTCTAATGCCTTCTTAGATCGCAATATCGCATCTCAGTTCTATGTTTCGCGATAAGTTATAATATTCATTCAGAAGTGTCATGTATACCTCGAATTCACTTCAAAAGAATGTAAATGCGACACTTCCTTGCTAGGAAATAGCATTTGAAGAGTTCTACGTATCGTAGCAATAGTTCTAATGCTTCTTAAAACAGGATATCGCATCTCATTTCTATGTTTCATGTCAAGATATAATATTCATTGCGAAGTGTCATGTATTCCTCGTATACACATCTAAAGAATGTAAATGCGACACTTCCTTGCTATGTAATAGCGTTTGCAAATATCTACGTATCGAAGCAATAGAGTTCTAAAGCTTCTTAAAACACGTTATCGCATCTCATTTCTATGTTTCATGATAAGATCTATTATTCATTGCGAAGTGTCATGTACACCTCGTATTCACATCAGAAGAATGTAAATGCGACACTTCCTTGCTAGGAAATAACGTTTGCAGATGTCTATGTATCGAAGCAACAGAGCTCTAATGCTTCATAAAATGAGATATCGCGTCTCATTACTATGTTTGATGACAAGATATAATATTCGTTGCGAAGTGTCATGTCTACCTCGTATTCGCTTCAAATGAATGTAAATGCGACGCTTCCTTGCTAGGAAATAGCGTTTGCAGATATCTTCGTATCGTAGAAATAGAGTTCTGATACATCTTAAAACGCGATATCGCATCTGATATCTAAGTTTCATGATAAGATATAATATTCATTGCGAAGTGTCATGTATGCCTCCTATTCACTTCAAAAGAATGTAATTGCGACACTTCCTTGCTAGGAAATAGCGTTTGCAGATATCTTCGTATCGTAGAAATAGAGTTCTGACACTTCTTAATACGCGATATCGCATCTCATTTCTATGTTTCATGATAAGATATAATATTCATTGCCAAGTGTCATGTATGCCTGGTATTCACTTCAGAGGAATGTAAATGCGACACTTCCTTCCTAGGAAATAGCGTCTCCAGATATCTACGTATCTTAGCAATAGAGTTCTAATACTGCTTAAAACGCGATATCTCATCTCACTTCTATGTTTCAGGATAAGGTATAAAATTCATTGCGAAGTGTCACTTATACCTCGTATTCACTTCAAACGAATGTAAATGCGACACTTCCATGCTAGGAAATAGCGTTTGCAGATGTCTACGTATCGCAGCAATAGAGTACTAATACTTCTTCGAACGAGATGTCGCATTTCATTTCTATGTTTCATGATAAGATATAATATTCATTGCAAAGAGTCATGTATACCTCGTATTCACTTCAAATGTATGTAAATGCAACACTTCCTTGCTAGGAAATAGCGTTTGCAGATGTCTACGTATCGTAGCAATAGAGTTCGAATGCATTTTATATCGAGATATCGCATCTCATTTCTATGTTTCATGATGAGATATAATATTCATTGTGGAGACGTAGGTATACCTCGTATTCACTTCAAAAGAATGTAAATGCGATACTTCCTTGCTAGGAAATAGCGTTTGCAAATATGTACGAATCGAAGCAATAGAGTTCTAAATCGTCTTAATACAAGATATCGCATCTCATTTCTATGTTTCGTGACAAGTAATAATATTCATTGCGAAGTGTCATGTATACCTCGTAGTCACTTCAAAAGAATGTAAATGCGACACTTCCTTGCTAGGAAATAGCGTATCCAGATGTCTACGTATCAAAACAATAGATTTCTAGTGCTTCTTATAACGAGATGTTGCGTTTCACATCTATGTTTCATAGAAAGATATAATATTCATTGCGAAGTGTCATGTATGCCTCGTATTCACTTCAAAAGAATGTAAATGCGCCACTTCCTTGATAGGAAATAGTGTTTGCAGATTCCTACGTATCGTTGCAATGGAGTTCTAATGCTGCTTAAAACGCCATATCGCATCTCATTTCTATGTTTCGTGATAAGATATAATATTCATTGCGAAGTGTCATGTCTACCTCGTATTCGCTTCAAATGAATGTAAATGCGACGCTTCCTTGCTAGGAAATAGCGTTTGCAGATGTCTCCGTCCCGAAGCATTAGAGTTCTATTACTTCTTAAAACGGGTTATCGCATCCCATTCCTATGTTTCATGACAAGATATAATATTCACTGCGAAGTGTCATGTATTCCTCGCATTCACATCTAAAGAATGTAAATGCAACACTTCCTTGCTAGGAAATAGCGTTTGCAGATGTCGACGTATCGTAGCAATATAGTTCTAATGCCTCTGAAAACGCGATATTGCATCGCATTTCTATGTTTCATGACAAGATATAATATTCATTGCGAAGTGTCATGTATACCTCGTATTCACTTCAAAAGAATGTAAATGCGAATATTCCTTGCTCGGAAATAGCATTTGCAGATGTCTGCATATCGTAGCAATAGAGTTCTAACGCTTCTTAAAACGCGATATCGCATCTCATTTCTATGTTTGATGATAAGATATAATATTCATTGCGAAGTGTCATGTATACCTCGTATTCAGATCAAAAGAACGTAAATGCGACACTTCCTTGCTAGGAAATAACGTTTGCAGATGTCTTCGTATCGTAGAAATAGAGTTCTGATACATCTTAAAACGCGATATCGCATCTGATATCTAAGTTTCATGATAAGATATAATATTCATTGCGAAGTGTCATGTATGCCTCCTATTCACTTCAAAGGAATGTAATTGCGACACTTCCTTGCTAGGAAATAGCGTTTGCAGATATCTTCGTATCGTAGCAATAGAGTTCTAATTCTTCTCAGAACGCGATTTCGTAACTCATTCCTATGTTTCTTGATAAGATATAATATTCATTGCTAAGTGTCATGTGTATCTCGTATTCACTTCAAAAGAATGTAAATGCGACACTTCCATGCTAGGAAATAGCGTTTGCAGATGTCTACGTATCGCAGCAATAGAGTACTAATAATTCTTCGAACGAGATGTCGCATTTCATTTCTATGTTTCACGATAAGATATAATATTCATTGCAAAGAGTCATGTATACCTCGTATTCACTTCAAAAGTATGTAAATGCAACACTTCCTTGCTAGGAAATAACGTTTGCAGATGTCTATGTATCGAAGCAACAGAGCTCTAATGCTTCATAAAATGAGATATCGCGTCTCATTACTATGTTTGATGACAAGATATAATATTCGTTGCGAAGTGTCATGTCTACCTCGTATTCGCTTCAAATGAATGTAAATGCGACGCTTCCTTGCTAGGAAATAGCGTTTGCAGATATCTTCGTATCGTAGAAATAGAGTTCTGATACATCTTAAAACACGATATCGCATCTGATATCTAAGTTTCATGATAAGATATAATATTCATTGCGAAGTGTCATGTGTGCCTCCTACTCACTTCAAAAGAATGTAATTGCGACACTTCCTTGCTAGGAAATAGCGTTTGCAGATATCTTCGTATCGTAGAAATAGAGTTCTGACACTTCTTAATACGCGATATCGCATCTCATTTCTATGTTTCATGATAAGATATAATATTCATTGCCAAGTGTCATGTATGCCTGGTATTCACTTCAGAAGAATGTAAATGCGACACTTCCTTCCTAGGAAATAGCGTCTCCAGATATCTACGTATCTTAGCAATAGAGTTCTAATACTGCTTAAAACGCGATATCTCATCTCACTTCTATGTTTCAGGATAAGGTATAAAATTCATTGCGAAGTGTCATGTATAACTCCTATTCACTTCAAAAGAATGTAAATGCGACACTTCCATGCTAGGTAATAACGTTTGCAAATGTCTACGTATCGAAGCAATAGAGTTCTAACGCTTCATAAAACGCGATATCGCATGTCATTTCTATGTTTCATTATAAGATATAACATTCATTGCGAAGTGTCACTTATACCTCGTATTCACTTCAAATGAATGTAAATGCGACACTTCTATGCTAGGAAATAGCGTTTGCAGATGTCTACGTATCGCAGCAATAGAGTACTAATACTTCTTCGAACGAGATGTCGCATTTCATTTCTATGTTTCATGATAAGATATAATATTCATTGCAAAGAGTCATGTATACCTCGTATTCACTTCAAATGTATGTAAATGCAACACTTCCTTGCTAGGAAATAGCGTTTGCAGATGTCTACGTACCGTAGCAATAGAGTTCGAATGCATTTTATATCGAGATATCGCATCTCATTTCTATGTTTCATGATAAGATATAATATTCATTGTGGAGACGTAGGTATACCTCGTATTCACTTCAAAAGAATGTAAATGCGATACTTCCTTGCTAGGAAATAGCGTTTGCAAATATGTACGAATCGAAGCAATAGAGTTCTAAATCGTCTTAATACAAGATATCGCATCTCATTTCTATGTTTCATGATAAGATATAATGTTCATAGCGAAGTGTCAAGTATACCTCGTATTCACTTCAAAAGAATGTAAATGCGAGTATTGCTTGCTTCGAAATAGCGTATCCAGATGTCCACGTATCAAAACAATAGATTTCTGGTGCTTCTTAACACGAGATGTCGCATTTCACTTCTATGTTTCATATTAAGATATAATTCTCATTGCAAAGTGTCATGTATGCCTCGCATTCACTTCAGAGGAATGTAAACGTGCCACTTCCTTGCTAGGAAATAGCGTTTGCAGATGTCTACATATCGCAGCAATAGAGTTCTAATGCTTCTCAGAACGCGATATCGCATCTCATTCCTATGTTTCGTGACAAGTAATAATATTCATTGCGAAGTGTCATGTCTACCTCGTATTCGCTTCAAATGAATGTAAATGCGACGCTTCCTTGCTAGGAAATAGCGTTTGCAGATATCTTCGTATCGTAGAAATAGAGTTCTGATACATCTTAAAACGCGATATCGCATCTGATATCTAAGTTTCATGATAAGATATAATATTCATTGCGAAGTGTCATGTATGCCTCCTATTCACTTCAAAAGAATGTAATTGCGACACTTCCTTGCTAGGAAATAGCGTTTGCAGATATCTTCGTATCGTAGAAATAGAGTTCTGACACTTCTTAATACGCGATATCGCATCTCATTTCTATGTTTCATGATAAGATATAATATTCATTGCCAAGTGTCATGTATGCCTGGTATTCACTTCAGAGGAATGTAAATGCGACACTTCCTTCCTAGGAAATAGCGTCTCCAGATATCTACGTATCTTAGCAATAGAGTTCTAATACTGCTTAAAACGCGATATCTCATCTCACTTCTATGTTTCAGGATAAGGTATAAAATTCATTGCGAAGTGTCACTTATACCTCGTATTCACTTCAAACGAATGTAAATGCGACACTTCCATGCTAGGAAATAGCGTTTGCAGATGTCTACGTATCGCAGCAATAGAGTACTAATACTTCTTCGAACGAGATGTCGCATTTCATTTCTATGTTTCATGATAAGATATAATATTCATTGCAAAGAGTCATGTATACCTCGTATTCACTTCAAATGTATGTAAATGCAACACTTCCTTGCTAGGAAATAGCGTTTGCAGATGTCTACGTGTCGTAGCAATAGAGTTCGAATGCATTTTATATCGAGATATCGCATCTCATTTCTATGTTTCATGATGAGATATAATATTCATTGTGGAGACGTAGGTATACCTCGTATTCACTTCAAAAGAATGTAAATGCGATACTTCCTTGCTAGGAAATAGCGTTTGCAAATATGTACGAATCGAAGCAATAGAGTTCTAAATCGTCTTAATACAAGATATCGCATCTCATTTCTATGTTTCATGATAAGATATAATGTTCATAGCGAAGTGTCAAGTATACCTCGTATTCACTTCAAAAGAATGTAAATGCGAGTATTGCTTGCTTGGAAATAGCGTATCCAGATGTCCACGTATCAGAACAATAGATTTCTGGTGCTTCTTAACACGAGATGTCGCATTTCACTTCTATGTTTCATATTAAGATATAATACTCATTGCAAAGTGTCATGTATGCCTCGCATTCACTTCAGAGGAATGTAAACGTGCCACTTCCTTGCTAGGAAATAGCGTTTGCAGATGTCTACATATCGTAGCAATAGAGTTCTAATGCTTCTGAAAACGCGATATTGCATCCCATTTCTATGTTTCACGATAAGAGATAATATTCATTGCGAAGTGTCATGTATACCTCGCATTCACTTCAAAAGAATGTAAATGCGAGTATTCCTTGCTCGGAAATAGCGTTTGCAGATGTCTACGTATCGTAGCAATAGAGTCCGAATGCTACTTAAATGGCAATATCGCATCTCATTCCTATATATCGTGATAAGATATAATATTCATTGCGAAGTGTCATGTATACCTCGGAAACACTACAAAGGAATGTAAATGCTACATTTCCCTGCTAGGAACTAGCATTTGCAGATATCTACGTATCGCAGCAATAGAGTTCTAATGCTTCTCAAAACGCGATATCGCATCTCATTCCTATGTTTCGTGACAAGTAATAATATTCATTGCGAAGTGTCATGTATACCTCGTAGTCACTTCAAAAGAATGTAAATGCGACACTTCCTTGCTAGGAAATAGCGTATCCAGATGTCTACGTATCAAAACAATAGATTTCTAGTGCTTCTTATAACGAGATGTTGCGTTTCACTTCTATGTTTCATAAAAAGATATAATATTCATTGCGAAGTGTCATGTATGCCTCGTATTCACTTCAAAAGAATGTAAATGCGCCACTTCCTTGATAGGAAATAGTGTTTGCAGATTCCTACGTATCGTTGCAATGGAGTTCTAATGCTGCTTAAAACGCCATATCGCATCTCATTTCTATGTTTCGTGATAAGATATAATATTCATTGCGAAGTGTCATGTCTACCTCGCATTCGCTTCAAATGAATGTAAATGCGACGCTTCCTTGCTAGGAAATAGCGTTTGCAGATGTCTCTGTACCGAAGCATTAGAGTTCTATTACTTCTTAAAACGGGTTATCGCATCCCATTCCTATGTTTCATGACAAGATATAATATTCACTGCGAAGTGTCATGTATTCCTCGCATTCACATCTAAAGAATGTAAATGCAACACTTCCTTGCTAGGAAATAGCGTTTGCAGATGTCGACGTATCGTAGCAATATAGTTCTAATGCCTCTGAAAACGCGATATTGCATCGCATTTCTATGTTTCATGACAAGATATAATATTCATTGCGAAGTGTCATGTATACCTCGTATTCACTTCAAAAGAATGTAAATGCGAATATTCCTTGCTCGGAAATAGCATTTGCAGATGTCTGCATATCGTAGCAATAGAGTTCTAACGCTTCTTAAAACGCGATATCGCATCTCATTTCTATGTTTGATGATAAGATATAATATTCATTGCGAAGTGTCATGTATACCTCGTATTCAGATCAAAAGAACGTAAATGCGACACTTCTTTGCTAGGAAATAACGTTTGCAGATGTCTTCGTATCGTAGAAATAGAGTTCTGATACATCTTAAAACGCGATATCGCATCTGATATCTAAGTTTCATGATAAGATATAATATTCATTGCGAAGTGTCATGTATGCCTCCTATTCACTTCAAAAGAATGTAATTGCGACACTTCCTTGCTAGGAAATAGCGTTTGCAGATATCTTCGTATCGTAGCAATAGAGTTCTAATTCTTCTCAGAACGCGATTTCGTAACTCATTCCTATGTTTCTTGATAAGATATAATATTCATTGCTAAGTGTCATGTGTATCTCGTATTCACTTCAAAAGAATGTGAATGCGACACTTCCTTGCTAGGAAATGGCGTTTGCAGATGTCTCCGTATCGTAGAAATATAGTTCTGACATGTCTTTAAACGCGATATCGTATCTCATTTCTAATTTTCATGATGAGATATAATATTCATTGCGAAGTGTCATGTATGCCTCCTATTCACTTCAAAAGAATGTAAATGCGATACTTTCTTGCTAGTCTATGCATCGAAACAATAGTGTTCTAGTGCTTCTTAGAACGAGATGTCGCATCTCATTTCTCTGTTTCATGATAAGATATAATATTCATTGCGAAGTGTCATGTATACCTCGTATTCACTTCAAAAGAAAGTAAATGCGGCACATCCATGCTAGGGAATAGCGTTTCCAGATGTCTACGTATCGAAACGATAGAATTACAATCCTTCTTAAAACGCGAAACCGCATCTCATTTCTATGTTTCATACTAAGATACAATATTTATTACGAAGTGTTATGTACACCACGTCTACACTTAAAAATAATGTAAATGCCACACTTTCTTGCTAGGAAATGCGTTTCCAGATGTCTACGTGTCGAAGCAATAGAGTTGTATTGCTTCCCAGAACGCGATATCGCATCTCGTTTCTATGTTTCATGATAAGATACGATATTCATTGCGAAGTGTTATGTATACCTCGTCTACACTTCAAATGAATGTAAATACCACAGTTCCTTGCTAGGATATGGCGTTTCCAGATGTCCAAGTATCGTAGCAATAGATTTCTAATGCTTCATAAAACGCGATATCGCATCTCAATTCTATGTTTCACGATAAGATATAATATTCATTGCGATGTGTTATGTATTCCTAGTCTACACTTCTAATGAAAGTAAATGCGGCACTTCCTTGCTAGGAAATACCGTTTGCAGATGCCTCCGTATCGAGGCAATAGAGTTCTAATGCTTCATAAAACGAGATGTCACCTCTCATACCTATGTTTCATGATAAGATATAATATTCATTGGGAAGTGTCACTTACACCTCGCATACACTTCAAATGAATGTAAATGCGACACTTGATTGCTGGGAAATAGCATTTGCAGATGTCTCAGTCTCGAAGCAATAGAGTTCTAATGCTTCTTAAATCGCGATATCGCATCTCATTTCTATGTTTCATGATAAAATATAGTATTCATTGTACAATGTTATGTATACCTCGCATTCACTTCAAAAGAATGTAAATGCAACACTTCCTTGCTAGGGAATAGCGTTTCCAGATGTCTAGGTATCGAAGCAATAGAGTTCTAATGGGGAGGGGTAGAGGTCCTTCTCAGATCCGAGAACCATCCTGTTTGTCTCCATGGACTATGGTAGCGGTCTTATCGTTGCAGAGCTCTGGATCCTATCCTTCGGGCTTCAGGGTCTCTTCTTGCTCACTTCCCGACTCCTGCACCGTCGAGCCCGTCACGCTACCTCGGCCACATCCCTTCCGCGAACCTGCGGTCTTATTATCCGCCGAAGAGGCGTCTTATGGGTCGCTTCTTCCATCAGCTCGCCAGTCTAATCCGTAGAACGGTGAGAGTGATGCGAACGGGGGGGGGGGGGGGGGTGGAAGGTTCTACCATCGTGTATTTCACGCTCGCTTCTCGCATGGGTGGTGATCTGTGAGCTAGTCTAACCGAAGCAGGGGGGGGGGGGTGAGCTAGCCTTGTGACTTCACTATGTCACAGTACATACAAATTTGCGATTAAGTAGCTATGTGTTCAAATTCGATTCCGTATAATGCACTAGGAAGCATCCCAGATAACAAACGGCAAGATGGTAGCGACACCATGCCGGCACTATATTGCCACTTCCGAGGAGTGTCAACTGATTCGTAGTCATCTGCGACCGGATTCGTTGACTAAAATGCCAGAACGTGTTACCAGCACGTTCTAGACAAGCGAATCGCGCAGAACCAGCACCATGGTGACACGCGTATCATCGCTCCATTCATGAATCTCCTCAGCAATGACGCAGGATCACATTTGGCAATGGGGAACCTGTGCTTTCATACAAATTAGAACCGTTAGATGTCAGTAGATGTTCAGCATATGAGTATTGATAGACATTTTGATGGTGGTTTTCCTATATTTATAGTTATTGAGCGAGTCGTATATATTTCTTTCAATCCATCATAGACTAAAAATATTATTTATAAAAAAATATTACTTATAAAATAAAAATTCATGCTGTTGCGTCCCTAACTTCGCCTTGTGTAATTTTTGAAATAACATGCTGTCATCGTATTTAATGTAATCCTCAATTGCATGAATTTGCAACAATAAATTGAAGAAAATATATATAAAATAAGTGTGTATATTTTTATGACAAAGTAATTATCGACTTTATGGAAAAAATCGCCCTATCGAGCTAGTTTATAGAAAATAATAAAATCGAGTTCTTATATCTTTGTTTTGTGCCGGTGTATCTATTTTGGAATCAAAATAAATAAATTGCACAGTTTAGTCATTTTTCATATTTGCTTATAATTTTTATGGAAACAGCTTCCCCATTAGTAAATGTCAGCCTACGCCACAACCACGCGTGTAGCTATGGTGAGCTGATAGTGTCATTGTCACGGCCGTGTAGCCCGTGTGCTATATCTCGGTGCTTTAATAGTGGCGTCATACGAATGCCGCCCCAGTACAAACAGTATGCCATTTCGAAAGCTGAGTAGGAGCACTTTGTTAGCACAGTTCTGTCACGGAATTCGTTCCATCCGTTGTCATTGGCGTGCCAATCGCTGGCTGTTTGGGATATTGTAGTGCATGAGGCAGACTTGTTCCTTATCATCGTCAAGGAGATGGATTTTCACTCCCCCCTTTTTGAATTTTTTAAATTATTGTTTGGAATTTTTGCCGCTTCTGTATCTCTATAACCGCATTGTGGATTCAACTTATGTACGATCTTTTTGGTCTTCATCTTTTATTACATGTAATATTATATACGTGATGCACGTTTGTTATGTAATGCTCCGATTTGTAAGCCTCAGATACTTTTATTCTTTGGTAAAGCAACTTATTCGATTAATATATATTTATTAGACATAGATATAAACAATTAGAAAAATGTTATTAAAACGCTATTAAATATGTTGTTGCAATTATATATTTAAGGTCTGAAGATGTAGATGCAATTAATGTCCGATATTTTACGTGATCCAATCGACGTATCAAGTGAGGCTATGAAATATAAAAATCTTTTACTATTCTTCGACCCCTTTACATGTTACATGAATGATAAGTTCTGCAAGACAAGAAGCCTGAATTAGTGAGATATCTAGGAACATAAGTAATTTGTAAGTAACACATCTTTTCTCTTTGAAATATTTGCCTTTGCATAGAATAGAACGTATAGATATAATTGCCTGTTTTGTACCCATTTCGGTCCAATTCTATTATAGCCTTTGAGCAGAAGTAATATTGATTATACTTGATTTTTGCAATAGTTCTTTAATTAACAGATTTTATTAACCTAGAATCATCATTTGACGGATGTATCAATCTACTTTGTAGCTCCATCAGTTTCTTTTTCTGCTCGCTACTTTCCATTTTCAGTTCCGTATACTTATCCTTTATCACCATCATATATGTTGCGTAAAATTACAAAAACTTTTTGTCCTCAAATTTTGCGGATATTTCAATTAAATTTCCTTTGATTAAATAAACGGAAATTAAAAAATAGTGGCACGTACCATTTCTTGGAAACGTTGTATCGTAATTTGCATCTGACTGTTTTGATAGGCACGCACTTTACTTAACGTTTGAAATGATTCGGTTAGCGAAGTAAAGTAATATTCTACTTTCGAAATTGTTGGCTCTTGTAATTCTAAGGCAAATATATTCATCAGTCGACATCGTGAACATTGTTTTTTGGCAAAATTCCAGAAAAACAAATATACTACAAGTAAAATAATAAACATCATAATATTAAATATAACTCTGTTCATCGTTGCCTTGTTGGACACATCCATAACAATATACAGAGTGGGGCAGTAATAATTAGCACCTCAGATATCCACGAAACTATAAGTTTCATAGAAGTTTTTGCTAATATAAAATTGCATAGTACAAAGGGGACATCCGTTGATGAAAATAGTTTTTTTGTAAGTGGAGTTATGTTGGACATATGAACGTTACCTTCATTTTTTAAAATGAATTGGTATGTCCATTCTTCCGTAATATGATAGAGCATTTTAAAGCAAGTTTAACGATCTGTAACATGAAGGCATTGAAGGTTACAAAAAGTAAAGAAAGGCGATAATACTCACGGTTTTGATAGTAAAAGAAACATACGTATTGTAAACAGTGGTGGAAGGCGTAATACTTACCGTTTACTTCACTGTGAATAAATAGTTTTCGAAGGGCATTTCAATAGTTTGCAGCATAAGTTAAACATGATAAGATTAGTATTGAAAAATCGTTTCGAATACGTTTGGTTAGGCTGTTCTTTGTGTCGTTTATTTTATAAGTACTGAGCTGCGGATTCCTGAGGACAGCTCACAAAATTGTTGAACTATGGAAGATTATCATTGTGAATTTGAATCAAAAGGTAATTAAATTCCATTAGATTGTAAACAGATCTCAATGTTTCATTTTAGATAGTAAGATTAAATACTCTTTACAAAACTACAAGAATGGATACATACCTTTCTGTTATTATTACTTCATAAAAAATTATAATTGCAATTATATAGTTCATTACGATAAAAAATATTTCTCAGAAAATTCTAAATATTAAATAAAAGAATCAAGTAAAACATTTTTAATAATTACGAATATGAAAAATACTTGAACATTCCAATAGAAAGATGTCTAAACAGGAGCTAGAAAGTCAAACATTCAATTTCAATTCCAGAATTCATCTATAAGAGGTAAAATGTTTCGAAAGCTTTAATTACAGTCTTTAATGCAAGCAGTTGGGCAGTATTTCAATTTTTAAGAAAATTGATGAAAGTCAACCATTTTGAAGTGGTCAGAATCTTTGTCGTTTGAGCAATAAGTGAATAACAAATAACTGCATAAATTCCAGGCTTAAAAACTTATGGATTAAATCCTATGCAGACTCGTTTATGAGCGAGTTACTAAATAATAATCCACACTAAGTAATCATTTTAAAACTTAAACGATTACATCTCGCGAACTTTCAAAGATATCAGAAGCGTGAAAAGTATGTGGTTTATCAAAAACTCTTGCAAAAGAACGGACGAAGCCAATAGAAATCTTTGTTGAAGTAAGCAAGTTCTAAAGTTCTAAGCAACGCGATGGCCCTTATCTGCCTATGTTTCATAGCAAGTAAGTTCTGAATTTCCATGAAATCCGATGTAATTTCTCACTACTAACGTTTCAAAGTAAGTTCTCAAATTCTCAGTTCTACGTTTAAAACTATGTGTATTCTATATATCTATGTAAAGTGATGGTTCCTATTAGTTGAGACGGAAACCTATATATAGTAAGTCAGGGAAGCTCGAAGGGGTTAATTATCTAAATGCTTTAAGGTGTAAAACGTACTTTAATCTAAAGCGATCTACCGTTCCAAGGTATCCGCTCACGTACAACTTTCCTTGGGCGCCAGCTGCTCAGAAAGTAGCAAAGGGATAGACTACACGACCCCGGGAACCCTGGGGCGGAACAACCCTTGAAACTTCGAAATGGTCCTCCTCTCGACTACGCCTAGCCAAGTACACACACTCAGGTCGCGAGATACTGAAGTCACGGCATGTTTATTTATGGTCTCGACGTGGGTTTAACTAACAAGGGCTACGGGAAACTACGCAACACGCCGCAAATTACCGGGTAGTATCTTTGGAAGTGTAGTCGAGGTATACATAATACTTCGCAATGAATATTATAACTTATCTTGAAACCCAGAAATGAGATGCGATATTGCGTTTTAGAAGCACTAGAACTCTAATGCTTCGATACGTAGATATCTGGAAACGCATTTTCCTAGCAAGGAATTGTGGCGTTTTCATTCTTTTGTAGTGTAGACGAGGTATACACATCACTTATCACCGAATATTATATCATAGCATGAAACATAGAAATGAGATGCGATATCGCGTCTAAGAAGCATTAGGACTCTAATTAGAACTCTAATGCTTCTTTACGTGGACAACTGGAAACGCTATTTCCAAAGAAGGAAGTGTCGCATTTACATTCATTGGTATTGTAGACGAGGTATATATAACACTTCGCAATGAATATTATATCCTATCCTGACACATAGAAATGAGTTGCGATATGGCGTTTTAGGAAGCATTGGAACTCCATTGATTCGATACGTAGACGTCTGGAAACGCTATTTCCTAGCAAGGAGGTGTGACATTTACAATCTTTTGAAGTGGAAACGAGGTATACATAACACTTCGCAATGAATATTATATCTTATCATGAAACATAGGAATGGAATGCGATATCGCGTGTTAAGAAGCATTAGACCTATATATGTTTCGTTATGTAGACATCTGGAAACGCGTTTCCTAGCAAGGAAGTGTGTCATTTACATTCCCTTGAAGTGTAGATGAGGTATACCTAACAGTTCGCAATGAATATTATATCTGATTATGAAACATAGAATTGAGATGCATTATCGCGTTTAAAGAAGCATTGGAACTCTATTGCTTCGATACGTAGACATCTGCAATCGCTTTTCCCAGAAACGAACTGTGGCATTTACATTCTTTGAATTGTAGACGAGGCATAAATAACACTTCGCAATGAATATTACATCTTATAATGAAACATAGAAGTGAGATGCGATATCGCGATTTAAGAAGCATTAGAACTCTATTGCTTTGATACGTAGACGTGAGGAAACGCATTTCCTAGCAAGGATGTAAGGCATTTACATTCCCTTGAGGTGTAGACGAGGTATACGTAACACTTCGCAGTGAATATTATATCTTATCATGAAACATAGAAATGACATGCGATATCGCATTTAATGAAGCACTAGACCTCTATTGCTTCGATCCGTAGACATCTGGAAACGCTGTTGCCCAGCAAGGAAGTGTGACACTTACATTCTTTTGGACTGCAGAGGAGGTATACATAACACTTCGCAATGAATATTATATCACATCATGAAACATGGAAATGTGATGCGATATCGCGTTTTAAGAAGCATTAGAAATACATTGCTTCGATACGTAGACATCTGGAAACGATATTTCCTAGCAACGACGTGTGGCATTTACATTCTTTTCAGTTGTAGACGAGGTATACAATACACTTCGCCATGAATATTATATCTTATCATGAAACACAGAAATGAGATGCGATATCACGTTTTAAGAAGCATTAGAACTCTATTTCTTCGATTCGTAGACATATGGAAACGCTATCTCTTAGAAAGGAAGTGTGTCATTTACATTCCTTTGAAGTGCAGAGGAGGTATACATAACATTTCGCAATGAATATTGTAGCTTATCGTGAAACATAGAAATGAGATGCGATATTGCGTTTTAGGAGCATTAGAACTCTAATACTTCGATACGTAGATATCTGGAAACGCATTTTCCTAGCAAGGAAGTGTGGCGTTTTCATTCTTTTGTAGTGTAGACGAGGTATACATAACACTTCGCAATGTATATTATATCTCATCATGAAACATAGAAATGAGATGCGATATCGCATTCTAAGAAGCATTAGTACTCTTAGCTTCGATACGTAGACATCTGGAAACGCATTTCCTAGCAAGGAAGTGTGGCATTTACATTCTTTTGAAGTGCAACGAGGTATAGATAGCACTTCGCAATTAATATTATATCTTATCATGAAACATAGAACTGCGATGCGATATCGCGTTTTAAGGAGCATTACAACTCTATTACTTCGATACGTAGACATGTGGAAACGCTATTTCCTAGCATGGAAGTGTCGCATTTTCATTCCTTTGAATTGAATACGAGGTATACATAACACTGCACAATGAATATTATATCTTATCATGAAACATAGAAATCAGATGCGATATCGCGTTTTAAGAAACATTGGAACACTACTGCTATGATACGTAGACATCTGCAAACGCTATTTCGTAGCAAGGAGGTGTCGCATTTACATTCATTTGAAGTGAATACGAAGTAGACATAGCACTCCACAATGAATATTATACCTTATCACGGAACATCGAAATGACATGCGATATCGCGTTTTAAGAAGCATTAGAACTCTGCTGCTTCGATACGTAGACTTGTGGAAACGCTATTTCCTAGCATGGAAGTGTCGCATTTACATTCCTTTGAATTGAATACGAGGTATACATAACACTGCACAATGAATATTATATCTTATCATGAAACATAGAAATGAGATGCGATATCGCGTTTTAAGAAGCACTGGAACCCTATTGCTATGATACGTAGACATCTGCAAACGCTATTTCGTAGCAAGGAGGTGTCGCATTTACATTCATTTGAAGTGAATACGAAGTAGACATAGCACTCCACAATGAATATTATATCTTATCACGGAACATCGAAATGACATGCGATATCGCCTTTTAAGGAGCATTAGAACTCTATTGCTACGATTCGTAGACATCTGCAAACGCTATTTCCTAGCATGGAAGTGTCGCATTTACATTCTTTTGAAGTGAATACGAGGTATACATGACACTTCGCAATGAATATTATATCTTATCATGAAGCATAGATTGAGATGCGATATCGCGTTTTGAGAAGCATTAGAACCCGATTGCTTCGATACCTAGACATCTGCAAACTGCACTTCCTAGCAGGGACGTGTCGCAATTACATTCTTTTGAAGTGAATACGAAGTATACGTGATACTTCGTAATGAATATTATGTCTTATCATGAAACATAGAAGTGAGATGCGATATCGCGTTTTAAGAAGCATTAGAACTCTATTGCTACGATACGTAGACATCTGCAAACGCTATTTCCCAGCATGGAAGTGGCGCATTTACATTCTGTTGAAGTGAATACGAGGTATACATGACACTGCGCAATGTATATTATGTCTTATCATCAAACATAGAAATGAAATGCGATATCGCGTTTTAAGAAGCATTAGAACTCTATTGCTACGTTACCTAGACATCTGCAAACAATATTTCCTAGCATGCACGTGGCGCATTTACATTCTGTTGAAGTGAATGCGAGGTATACATGACACTGCGCAATGAATATTATGTCTTATCATCAAACATAGAAATGAAATGCGACATCTCGTTTTAAGAAGCATTAGAACTCTATTGCTACGATACGTAGACATCTGCAATCGCTATATCCTAGCATGGAAGTGTCGCATTTACATTCTTTTGAAGTGAGTACGAGGTATACACGACACATCGCAATAAATATTATACCTTATCATGAAACATAGAAGTGAGATGCGATATCGCGTTCCAAGCAGCATTAGAACTCTATTGCTACGATACGTAGACATCTGCAAACGCTATTTCCTAGCATGGAAGTGTCGCAACTACATTCATTTGAAGTGAATACGAGGTATACATGACACTTCGCAATGAATATTATATCTTATCACGAAACATAGAAGTGAGATGCGATATCGCGATTTAAGAAGCGCAAGAACTCTATTGCTACGATACGTAGACATCTGCAAACGCTATTTCCTAGCATGGAAATGTCGCATTTACATTCTGTTGAAGTGAGTACGAGATATACATGACACTTCGCAATGAATATTATATCTTATCACGGAACATAGAAATGAAATGAGGCATCTCGTTTTAATAAGCATTAGGATTCTATTGCTACGATACGTAGACATCTGCAAACGCTATTTCCTAGCATGGAAGTGTCGCATTTACATTCTTTTGAAGTGAATACGAGATATACATGACACTTCGCAATGAATATTATATCTTATCATGAAACATAGGAATGAGGTGCTATATCGCGTTTTGAGAAGCATTAGAACTCTATCGCTAATATACGTAGACATCTGCAAACTCTATTTCCTAGCATGGACATGTCGCACTTACATTCCACTGAAGCGAATACGAGGTATACATAACGCTCCACAATGAATATTATACCATATCACGAAGCATAGAAATGAAATGCACAATCTCGTTCTAAGAAGCATTAGAACTCTATTGCTACGATACGTAGACATCTGCAAACGCTATTTCCTAGCATGGAAGTGTCGCAACTACATTCATTTCAAGTGAATACGAGGTATACATGACACTTCGCAATGAATATTATTTCTTATCATGAAACATAGCAGTGAGATGAGATATCGCGTTCTAAGAAGCATTAGAACTCTATTGCTACGATACGTAGACATTTGCAAACGCTATTTCCTAGCATGGAAGTGTCTTATTTACGTTCTATTGAAGTGAATACGAGGTATACATAACACTCCACAATGAATATTATATCTTATCACGAAACATAGAAATGAAATGCGACATCTCGTTTTAAGAAGCATTAGAACTCTATTGCTACGATACGTAGACATCTGCAAACGCTATATCCTAGCATGGAAGTGTCGCATTTACATTCTTTTGAAGTGAGTACGAGGTATACACGACACATCGCAATAAATATTATACCTTATCATGAAACGTAGAAGTGAGATGCGATATCGCGTTCTAAGCAGCATTAGAACTCTATTGCTACGATACGTAGACATCTGCAAACGCTATTTCCTAGCATGGAAGTGCCGCAACTACATTCATTTGATGTAAATACGAGGTATACATGACACTTCGCAATGAATATTATATCTTATCACGAAACATAGAAGTGAGATGCGATATCGCGATTTAAGAAGCGCAAGAACTCTATTGCTACGATACGTAGACATCTGCAAACGCTATTTCCTAGCATGGAAGTGTCGCAACTACATTCATTTGAAGTGAATATGAGGTATACATGACACTTCGCAATGAATATTATATCTTATCACGAAACATAGAAGTGAGATGCGATATCGCGATTTAAGAAGCGCAAGAAGTCTATTGCTACGATACGTAGACATCTGCAAACAATATTTCCTAGCAAGGAAGTGTCGCACTTACATCCTTTTGAAGTATATACGAGGTATGCATAACACCCCACAATGAATATTACATCTTATTACGAAACATAGAAGTGAGATGCGATATCGCGTTCTGAGAAGCATTAGAACTCTATTGCTACGAAACGTAGACATCTGCAAACGCGATTTCCTAGCATGGAAATTTGGCATTTACATTCTTTTGAAGTGAATACGAGGTATACATGACACTTCGCAATGAATATTACATCTTATCATGAAACATAGAAGTGAGATGCGATATCGCGTTTTAAGAAGAAATAGAACTCTATCGCTACGATACGTAGACATCTGCAAAAGCTATTTCTTAGCATGGATGTTTCGCATTTACATTCTTTTGAAGTGAATACGATGTATACATGACCCTTCGCAATGAATATTATACCTTATCACGAAACATAGAAATGAGATGCGATATCGTGATTTAAGAGGCACTAGAACTTCATTGCTACGATACGTAGACATCTGCAAACAATATTTCCTAGCAAGGAAGTGTCGCACTTACATCCTTTTGAAGTATATACGAGGTATGCATAACACTCCACAATGAATATTACATCTTATTACGAAACATAGAAGTGAGATGCGATATCGCGTTCTGAGAAGCATTAGAACTCTATTGCTACGAAACGTAGACATCTGCAAACGCGATTTCCTAGCATGGAAGTTTCGCATTTACATTCTTTCGAAGTGAATACGAGGTATACATGACACTTCGCAATGAATATTACATCTTATCATGAAACATAGAGGTGAGATGCGATATCGCGTTTTAAGAAGAAATAGAACTCTATCGCTACGATACGTAGACATCTGCAAAAGCTATTTCCTAGCATGGATGTTTCGCATTTACATTCTTGTGAAGTGAATACGATGTATACATGACCCTTCGCAATGAATATTATACCTTATCACGAAACATAGAAATGAGATGCGATATCGTGATTTAAGAAGCACTAGAACTTCATTGCTACGATACGTAGACATCTGCAAACAATATTTCCTAGCTAGGAGGTGTCGCACTTACATCCTTTTGAAGTATATACGAGGTATGCATAACACTCCACAATGAATATTACATCTTATTACGAAACATAGAAGTGAGATGCGATATCGCGATTTACGAAGCGCTAGAACTCTATTGCTACGTTGCCTAGACATCTGCAAACGCTATTTCCTAGCATGGAAGTGTCGCATTTACATACTTTTGAAGTGAATACGAGATATACATGACACTTCGCAATGAATATTATATCTTATCATGAAACATAGGAATGAGGTGCTATATCGCGTTTTGAGAAGCATTAGAACTCTATTGCTAATATACGTAGACATCTGCAACCTCTATTTCCTAGCAAGGAAATGTCGCACTTACATTCCATTGAAGTGAATACGAGGTATACATAACATTACACAATAAATATTATATCTTATTATGAAACACAGACATTAGATACGACTTCTCGTTCTAAGAAGCATTAGTACTCTATTGTTGTGATACGTCGACATCTGCAAACAATATTTCCTAGCAAGGAAGTGTCGCAATTACATTCTTGTGAAGTGAAATCGAGGTATACATGACACTTCGCAATGAATACTATATCTTTTCATGAAACATAGGAATGAGTTGCGATATCGCGTTTTGAGAAGCATTAGAACTCTATTGCTACGATACGTAGACATCTGCAAACGCTATTTCCTAGCATGTAAGTTTCGCATTTACATTCTTTTGAAGAGAATACGAGATATGCATGACCCTTCGCAATGAATATTATACCTTATCACGAAACATAGAAATGAGATGCGATATCGTGATTTAAGAAGCACTAGAACTTCATTGCTACGATACATAGACATCTGCAAACAATATTTCCTAGCAAGGAAGTGCCGCACTTACATCCTTTTGAAGTATATACGAGGTATGCATAACACTCCACAATGAATATTACATCTTATTACGAAACATAGAAGTGAGATGCGATATCGCGATTTACGAAGCGCTAGAACTCTATTGCTACGATGCCTAGACATCTGCAAACGCTATTTCCTAGCATGGAAGTGTCGCATTTACATACTTTTGAAGTGAATACGAGGTATACATGACTCTTCGCAATGAATATTATATCTTATCATGAAACATAGAAGTGAGATGCGATATGGCATTTTAAGAATCATTAGAACTCTATTGCTACGATACGTAGACATCTGCAAACGCTATTTCCTAGCATGTAAGTGTCGCATTTACATTCTTTTGAAGTGAATACGAGGTATACATGGCACTTCGCAATGAATATTATATCTTCTCATGAAACATAGGAGTGAGTTGCGATATCGCGTTTTGAGAAGCATTAGAACTCTATTGCTAATATACGTTGGCATCTGCAAACGCTATTTCCTTGCATGGATGTGTCGCATTTACATTCTTGTGATGTGAGTACGAGGTATACATGACACTCCACAATGAATATTATATCTTATTACGAATCATGGAAATGAAATGCGACATCTCGTTTTAAGAAGCATTCTAACTCTATCGCTACGATACGTAGATATCTGCAAACGCTATTTCCTAGCATGGATGTTTCGCATTTACATTCTTGTGAAGTGAATACGATGTATACATGACCCTTCGCAATGAATATTATACCTTATCACGAAACATAGAAATGAGATGCGATATCGTGATTTAAGAAGCACTAGAACTTCATTGCTACGATACGTAGACATCTGCAAACAATATTTCCTAGCTAGGAGGTGTCGCACTTACATCCTTTTGAAGTATATACGAGGTATGCATAACACTCCACAATGAATATTACATCTTATTACGAAACATAGAAGTGAGATGCGATATCGCGATTTACGAAGCGCTAGAACTCTATTGCTACGTTGCCTAGACATCTGCAAACGCTATTTCCTAGCATGGAAGTGTCGCATTTACATACTTTTGAAGTGAATACGAGATATACATGACACTTCGCAATGAATATTATATCTTATCATGAAACATAGGAATGAGGTGCTATATCGCGTTTTGAGAAGCATTAGAACTCTATTGCTAATATACGTAGACATCTGCAACCTCTATTTCCTAGCAAGGAATTGTCGCACTTACATTCCATTGAAGTGAATACGAGGTATACATAACATTACACAATAAATATTATATCTTATTATGAAACATAGACATTAGATACGACATCTCGTTCTAAGAAGCATTAGTACTCTATTGTTGTGATACGTCGACATCTGCAAACAATATTTCCTAGCAAGGAAGTGTCGCAATTACATTCTTGTGAAGTGAAATCGAGGTATACATGACACTTCGCAATGAATACTATATCTTTTCATGAAACATAGGAATGAGTTGCGATATCGCGTTTTGAGAAGCATTAGAACTCTATTGCTACGATACGTAGACATCTGCAAACGCTATTTCCTAGCATGGAAGTTTCGCATTTACATTCTTTTGAAGAGAATACGAGATATACATGACACTTCGCAATGAATATTATATCTTCTCATGAAACATAGGAATGAGTTGCGATATCGCGTATTGAGAAGCATTAGATCTCTATTGCTAATATACGTTGACATCTGCATACGCTATTTCCTTGCATGGAAGTGTCGCATTTACATTCTTGTGATGTGAGTACGAGGTATACATTACACTCCACAATGAATATTATATCTTATTACGAAACATGGAAATGAAATGCGACATCTCGTTTTATGAAGCATTAGAACTCTATCGCTACGATACGTAGACATCTGCAAACGCTATTTCCTAGCATGGAAGTTTCGCATTTACATTCTTTTGAAGTGAATACGAGGTATACATGACACTTCGCAATGAATATTATACCTTATCACGAAACATAGAAATGAGATGCGATATCGTGATTTAAGAAGCACTAGAACTTCATTGCTACGATACGTAGACATCTGCAAACAATATTTCCTAGCAAGGAAGTGTCGCACTTACATACTTTTGATGTGAATACGTGGTATTCATAACACACCACAATGAATATTATATCTTATTACGAAAAATAGAAATGAAATGCGACATCTCGTTCTAAGAAGCATTAGAACTCTATTGCTACGATACGTTGACAGCTGCAAGCGCTATTTCCTAGCATGGAAGTGTCGCATTTACATTCTTTTGAAGTGAATACGTGGTATACATGACACTTCGCAATAAATATTACATCTTATCATGAAACATAGAAGTGAGATGCGATATCGCGTTTTAAGAAGAAATAGAACTCTATTGCTAGGATACGTAGACATCTACAGACGCTACTTCCTAGCATGGAAGTTTCGCATTTACATTCTTTTGAAGTGAATACGAGATTTACATGACACTTCGCAATTAATATTATATCTTATCATGAAACATAGGAATGAGATGCGATTTCGCGTTTTGAGAGGCATTAGAGCTCTATTGCGACGATACGTAGACATCTGCAAACAATATTTCCTAACAAGAAAGTGTCGCATTTACTTTCTTTTGAAGTGAATACGATGTATACATGACACTTCGCAATGAATATTATACCTTGCCACGAAACATAGAAATGAGATGCGATATCGTGATTTAAGAAGCACTAGAACTTCATTGCTACGATACGTAGACATCTGCAAACAATATTTCCTAGCAAGGAAGTGTCGCATTTACATTCTTTTCAAGTGAATACGAGGTATACATGACACTTCGCAATGAATATTATATCTTATCATGAAACATAGAAGTGAGATGCGATATCGCGTTCTAAGAAGCATTAGAACCCTATTGCTACTATACGTAGACACCCGCGAGCGCTATTTCGTAGCATGGAAGTGTCGCATTTACATTCCATTGAAGCGAATACGAGGTATGCATTAAACTTCGCAATGGATATTTTATCATATCATGAAACATAGAAATGAGATGCGTCATCTCGATTTAAGAAGTATTAGAACTCTATTCTTACGATACGTGGTCATCCGGAAACGCTATTTCCTAGCATGGAAGTGTCGCATTTACATTCCATTGAAGTGAATACGAGGTATGCATTACACTTCGCAATGGATATTTTATCATATCATGAAACATAGAAATGAGATGCGACATCTCGTTTTAAGAAGTATTAGAACTCTATTCTTACGACACGTGGTCACCTGGAAACGCTATTTCCTAGCAAGAAAGTGTCGCATTTACATTCTTTTGAAGTGAATACGAGGTATACATAACACTTCACAATGAATATTATATCTTATCACGAAACATAGAAATGAAATGCGACATCTCGTTTTAAGTAGGATTAGAACTCTATTGCTACGATACGTAGACATCTGCAAACGCCATTTCCTAGCATGCAAGTGTCGCATTTACTTTCTTTTGAAGTGAATACGAGGTATTCATGACACTTCGCAATGAATATCATATCTTATCATGAAACACAGAAGTGAGATGAGATATCGCGTTTTAAGAAGCATTAGAACCCTATTGCTACGATACGTAGACATCTGCAAACACTATTTCCTAGCATGGAAGTGTCGCATTTACATCCTTTTGGAGTGAATACGAGGTATAGGTGACACTTCGCAATGAATATTATACCTTTTCATGAAACATAGAAGAGAGATGCGATATCGCGTTTTAGTAAGCATTAGAACCCTATTGCTACGATACGTAGACATCTGCAAACACTATTTCCTAGCATGGAAGGGTCGCAATTACTCTCTTTTGAAGTGAGTACGAGGTATACATAACACTCCATAATGAATATTATATCTTTTCATGAAACATAGCAGTGAGATGCGATATCGCGTTTTAAGAAGCATTAGAAATCTATTGCTACGATACGTAGATATCTGCAAACGCTATTTCCTAGCATGGAAGTGTCGCATTTACATTCATTTGAAGTGAATACGAGGTATACATGACACTTCGCAATGAATATTATACCTTATCATGAAACATAGAAGCGAGATGCGATATCGCGTTTTAGTAAGCATTAGAACTCTATTGCTGCGATACGTAGACATCTGCAAACGCTATTTCCTAGAATTACACTTACATTCCACTTACACTCCACTGAAGTGAATACGAGGTATACGTAACACTCCACAATGAATATTATATCTTATCACGAAACATAGAAATGAAATGCGGCATCTCGTTTTAAGACGCATTAGGACTCTATTACTACGATACGCAGACATCTGCAAACAATATTTCCTTGCAAGGAAGTGTCGCATTTACATTCATTTGAAGTGAATACGAGGTATACATGACACTTCGCAATGAATATTATTCCTTATCATGAAACATAGAAGAGAGATGCGATATCGCGTTTTAGTAAGCATTAGAACTCTATTGCTGCGATACGTAGACATCTGCAAACGCTATTTCCTAGCATTACACTTACATTCCACTTACATTCCACTGAAGTGAATACGAGGTATACATAACACTCCACAATGAATATTATATCTTATCACGAAACATAGAAATGAAATGCGGCATCTCGTTTTAAGACGCATTAGGACTCTATTGCTACGATACGTAGACATCTGCAAACGCTATTTCCTAGCATGGAAGTGTCATATTTACATTATTTTGAAGTGAATACGAGGTATACATGACACTTCGCAATGAATATTATATCTTATCCTGAAACATAGAAGTGAGATGCGATATCGCGTTCTAAGAAGCATTAGAACCCTATTTCTACGATACGTAGACATCTGTAAACACTATTTCCTAGCATGGAAGGGTCGCAATTACACTCTTTTGAAGTGAGTACGAGGTATACATAGCACTCCATAATGAATATTATATCTTTTCATGAAACATAGCAGTGAGATGCGATATCGCGTTTTAAGAAGCATTAGAACTCTATTGCTACGATACGTAGATATCTGCAAACGCTATTTCCTAGCATGGAAGTGTCGCATTTACATTCATTTGAAGTGAATACGAGGTATACATGACACTTCGCAATGAATATTATATCTTATCGTGAAACAAATAAGTGAGATGCGATATCGCGTTCTACGAAGCATTAGAACCCTATTGCTACGATACGTAGACATCTGCAAACACTATTTCCTAGCATGGAAGTGTCGCATTTACATCCTTTTGGAGTGAATACGAGGTATAGGTGACACTTCGCAATGAATATTATACCTTTTCATGAAACATAGAAGAGAGATGCGATATCGCGTTTTAGTAAGCATTAGAACCCTATTGCTACGATACGTAGACATCTGCAAACACTATTTCCTAGCATGGAAGGGTCGCAATTACTCTCTTTTGAAGTGAGT
Source organism: Xylocopa sonorina (assembly GCF_050948175.1). Lineage (NCBI taxonomy): Eukaryota > Metazoa > Arthropoda > Insecta > Hymenoptera > Apidae > Xylocopa > Xylocopa sonorina. The sequence goes on from NW_027490311.1 coordinate 571,683, forward strand.
ACGAGGTATACATAACACTCCATAATGAATATTATATCTTTTCATGAAACATAGCAGTGAGATGCGATATCGCGTTTTAAGAAGCATTAGAAATCTATTGCTACGATACGTAGATATCTGCAAACGCTATTTCCTAGCATGGAAGTGTCGCATTTACATTCATTTGAAGTGAATACGAGGTATACATGACACTTCGCAATGAATATTATACCTTATCATGAAACATAGAAGCGAGATGCGATATCGCGTTTTAGTAAGCATTAGAACTCTATTGCTGCGATACGTAGACATCTGCAAACGCTATTTCCTAGAATTACACTTACATTCCACTTACACTCCACTGAAGTGAATACGAGGTATACGTAACACTCCACAATGAATATTATATCTTATCACGAAACATAGAAATGAAATGCGGCATCTCGTTTTAAGACGCATTAGGACTCTATTACTACGATACGCAGACATCTGCAAACAATATTTCCTTGCAAGGAAGTGTCGCATTTACATTCATTTGAAGTGAATACGAGGTATACATGACACTTCGCAATGAATATTATTCCTTATCATGAAACATAGAAGAGAGATGCGATATCGCGTTTTAGTAAGCATTAGAACTCTATTGCTGCGATACGTAGACATCTGCAAACGCTATTTCCTAGCATTACACTTACATTCCACTTACATTCCACTGAAGTGAATACGAGGTATACATAACACTCCACAATGAATATTATATCTTATCACGAAACATAGAAATGAAATGCGGCATCTCGTTTTAAGACGCATTAGGAATCTATTGCTACGATACGTAGACATCTGCAAACGCTATTTCCTAGCATGGAAGTGTCATATTTACATTATTTTGAAGTGAATACGAGGTATACATGACACTTCGCAATGAATATTATATCTTATCATGAAACATAGAAGTGAGATGCGATATCGCGTTCTAAGAAGCATTAGAACTCTATTGCTACGATACGTAGACATCTGCAAACCCTATTTCCTAGCATGGAAGTGTCTTATTTACATTCTTTTGAAGTGAATACGAGGTATACATGACACTTCGCAATGAATATTATATCTTATCGTGAAACAAATAAGTGAGATGCGATATCGCGTTCTACGAAGCATTAGAACCCTATTGCTACGATACGTAGACATCTGCAAACACTATTTACTAGCATGGAAGTGTCGCATTTACATCCTTTTGGAGTGAATACGAGGTATAGATGACACTTCGCAATGAATATTATACCTTTTCATGAAACATAGAAGAGAGATGCGATATCGCGTTTTAGTAAGCATTAGAACTCTATTGCTGCGATACGTAGACATCTGCAAACGCTATTTCCTAGCATGGAAGTGTCGCATTTACATTCTTTTGAAGTGAATACGAGATATACATGACACGTCGCAATGAATATTATATCTTATCTTGAAACTTAGGAATGAGGTGCTATATCGCGTTTTGAGAAGCATTAGAACTCAATTGCTATTATACGTAGATATCTTCAAACTCTATTTCCATTCAAGGAAATTTCGCACTTACATTCCACTGAAGTGAATACGAGGTATACGTAACATTACACAATGAATATTATATCTTATTACGAAACATAGAAATGAAATACGACATCTCGTTTTAAGAATCATTAGTACTCTATTGCTGTGATGCGTAGACATCTGCAAACAATATTTCCTAGCAAGGATGTGTCGCATTTACATTCTTGTTAAGTGAAATCGAGGTATATATGACACTTCGCAATGAATATTATATCTGATCATGGAACATAAAGTGAGATGCGATATCGCGTTCTAAGAATCATTAGAACTCTATTGCTATGATACGTAGACATCTGCAAACGCTATTTCCTAGCATGGAAGTGTCTTATTTACATTCTTTTGAAGTGAATACGAGGTATACATGACACTTCGCAATGAATATTATATCTTATCATGAAACATAGGAGTGAGATGCGATATCGCGTTCTAAGAAGCATTAGATCTCTATTTCTACGATACGTAGACATCTGCAAACACTATTTCCTAGCATGGAAGTGTCGCATTTACATTCTTTTGAAGTGAATACGAGGTATAGATGACACTTCGCAATGAATATTACACCTTATCATGAAACATAGAAGAGAGATGCGATATCGCGTTTTAGTAAGCATTAGAACTCTATTGCTGCGATACGTAGACATCTGCAAACGCTATTTCCTAGCATGGAAGTGTCACATTTACATTCTTTTGAAATGAATACGAGATATACATGACACTTCGCAATGAATATTATACCTTATCATGAAACATAGGAATGAGGTGCTATATCGTGTTTTGAGAAGCATTAGAACTCTATTGCTAATATACGTAGAAATCTGCAAACTCTATTTCTTTTCAAGGAAATTTCGCACTTACATTCCACTGAAGTGAATACGAGGTAAACGTAACATTACACAATGAATATTATATCTTATTACGAAACATAGAAATGAAATACGACATCTCGTTTTAAGAATCATTAGTACTCTATTGCTGTGATACGTAGACATCTGCAAACAATATTTCCTAGCAAGGATGTGTCGCATTTACATTCTTGTTAAGTGAAATCGAGGTATACATGACACTTCGCAATGAATATTATATCTTATCGTGGAACATAGAAGTGAGATGCGATATCGCGTTCTAAGAAGCATTAGAACTATATTGCTATTATTCGTAGACATCTGCAAACGCTATTTCCTAGCATGGAAGTGTCGCATTTACATTCATTTGAAGTGAACACGAGGTATACATGCCACTTCGCAATGAATATTATACCTTATCATGAAACATAGAAGAGAGATGCGATATCGCGTTTTAGGAAGCATTAGAACTCTATTGCTGCGATCTGTAGACATCTGCAAACGCTTATTCCTAGCATGGAAGTGTCGCATTTACATTCTTTTGAAGTGAATACGAGATATACTTGACACTTCGCAATGAATATTATAGCTTATCATGGAACATAGAAGTGAGATGCGATATCGCGTTCTAAGAAGCATTAGAACCCTATTGCTACGACACGTAGACATCTGCAAACACTATTTCCTAGCATGGAAGTGTCGCATTTACATTCTTTTGAAGTGAATACGAGGTATAGATGACACTTCGCAATGAATATTATATCTTATCATGAAACATAGAAGTGAGATGCGATATTGCGTTCTAAGAAGCATTAGAACTCAATTGCTACGATACGTAGACATCTGCAATCGCTATTTCCTAGCATGGAAGTGTCATATTTACATTCTTTTGAAGTGAATACGAGGTATACATGACACTCCATAATGAATATTATATCTTACCATGAAACATAGCAGTGATATGCGATATCGCGTTTTAAGAAGCATTAGAACTCTATTGCTACGATACGTAGACATCTGCAAAACGTTATTTCCTAGCATGGAAGTGCCGCATTTACATTCTTTTGATGTGAATACGAGATATACATGACACTTCGCAATTAATATTACATCTTATCATGAAACATAGGACTGAGGTGCTATATCGCGTTTTGAGAAGAATTAGAACTCTATTGCTACGATACGTAGACATCTGCAAACGCTATTTCCTAGCATGGAAGTGTCGCATTTACATTCTTTTGAAGTGAATACGAGGTATACATGACACTTCGCAATGAATATTATATCTTATCATGATACATAAAAGTGAGATGCGATATCGCGTTCTAAGAAGCATTAGAACTCTATTGCTACGACACGTAGACATCTGCAAAGGCTATTCCCTAGCATGGAAGGGTCGCATTTACATTCTTTTGAAGTGGGTACGAGGTATACATGTCACTCCTTAATGAATATTATATCTTATCATGAAACATAGCAGTGAGATGCGATATCGCGTTTTAAGAAGCATTAGAACTCTATTGCTACGATACGTAGACATCTGCAAAACGCTATTTCCTAGCATGGAAGTGTCGCATTTGCATTCATTTGAAGTGAATACGAGGTTCACATGACACTTCGCAATGAATATTATATCTTAACATGAAACATAGAAGTGAGATGCGATATCGCGTTCTAAGAAGCATTAGAGCTCTATTGCTACGACACGTAGACATCTGCAAAGGCTATTCCCTAGCATGGAAGGGTCGTATTTACATTCTTTTGAAGTGGGTACGAGGTATACATATCACTCCATAATGAATATTATATCTTATCATGAAACATAGCAGTGAGATGCGATATCGCGTTTTAAGAAGCATTAGAACTCTATTGCTACGATACGTAGACATCTGCAAAACGCTATTTCCTAGCATGGAAGTGTCGCATTTGCATTCATTTGAAGTGAATACGAGGTTCACATGACACTTCGCAATGAATATTATATCTTAACATGAAACATAGAAGTGAGATGCGATATCGCGTTTTAAGAAGCATTAGAACTCTATTGCTACGACACGTAGACATCTGCAAAGGCTATTCCCTAGCATGGAAGGGTCGTATTTACATTCTTTTGAAGTGGGTACGAGGTATACATATCACTCCATAATGAATATTATATCTTATCATGAAACATAGCAGTGAGATGCGATATAGCGTTTTCTGAAGCATTAGAACTCTATTGCTACGATACGTAGACATCTGAAAAACGCTATTTCCTAGCATGGAAGTGTCGCATTTACATTCATTTGAAGTGAATACGAGGTATACATGACACTTCGCAATGAATATTATATCTTATCATGAAACATTGGAATGAGGTGCTATATCGCGTTTTGAGAAGCATTAGAACTCTATTGCTAGTATACGTAGACATCTGCAAACTCTATTTCCTAGCAAGGAAATTTCGCACTTACATTTCACTGAAGTGAATACGTGGTATACATAACATTACACAATGATTATTATATCTTATTACGAAACATAGAAATGAAATACGACATTTCGTTTTAAGAAGCATTAGTGCTCCATTGCTGTGGTACGTAGACATCTGCAAACAATATTTCCTAGAAAGGAAGTGTCGCATTTACATTCTTGTGAAGTGAAACCGAGGTATACATGACACTTCGCAATGAATATTATATCTTATCGTGAAACATAGCAGTGAGATGCGATATCGCGTTTTAAGAAGCAATAGAACTCTATTGCTACGATACGTAGACATCTGCAAACGCTATTTCCTAGCATGGAAGTGTCGCATTTTCATTCTTTTGATGTGAATACGAGATATACATGACACTTCGCAATGAATATTATATCTTATCATGAAGCATAGGAAAGAGGTGCTATATCGCGTTTTGAGAAGCATTGGAACTCTATTGCTGCGATACGTAGGCACCTGCAGAGGCTATTCCCTAGCATGGAAGGGTCGCATTTACATTCTTTTGAAGTGAGTACGAGGTATACATATCGCTGAATAATGAATATTATATCTTATCATGAAACATAGCAGTGAGATGCGATATCGCATTTTAAGAAGCATTAGAACTCTATTGCTGCGGTACGTAGACATCTGCAAACGCTATTTCCTAGCATGCAACTGTCGCACTTACATACTTTTGAAGTGAATACGAGGTATACATGACACTTCGCAATGAATATTATACCTTATCATGAAACATAGAAGTGAGATGCGATATCGCGTTCTAAGAAGCATTAGAACCATATTGCCTCGATGCGGAGATATCTGCAAACGCTATTTCCTAGCATGGAAGTGTCGCATTTATATTCTTTTGAAGTGAATTCGAGGTATACATGACACTTCGGAATGAATATCCTAACTTACCACGAATCATAGAAATGAGATGCGATATCGCGATCTAAGAAGCATTAGAACTTTGTTACTACGATACGTTGGCATCTGCAAACGCTATTTCCTAGCAAGGAATAGGCGGATTTACATTCTTTTGAAGTGAATACGTGGTATACATAACACTTCGCAATGAATATTATATCTTATCATGTAACATAGAAGTGAGATGCGATATCGCGTTTTAAGAAGCATTAGATCCCTATTGCCTCGATGAGCAGATATCTGCAAACGCTATTTCCTAGCAAGGAAGTGTCGCATTTACATTCGATTGGAGCGAATACGAGGTATACATGACACTTCGCAATGAATATTATATCTTATCATGAAACATAGAAGAGAGATGCGATATCGCGTTTTAAGAAGCATTAGAACTCTATTGCCTCGACGAGTGGAGATCTGCAGATGCTATTTCCTAGCATGGAAGTGTCGCATTTACATGCATTTGAAGTGAATACGAGGTATACATGACACTTCGCAATGAATATTATACCTTATCATGAAACATAGAAGGGAGATGCGATATCGCGTTTTAGGAAGCATTGGAACTCTATTGCTGCGATACGTAGACATCTGCAAACGCTATTTCCTAGCATGGAAGTGTCGCATTAACATTCTTTTGATGTGAATACGAGGTATACATGACACTCCACAATGAATATTATATCTTATCACGGAACATAGAAATGAAGTGAGGCATCTCGTTTTAAGAAGCATCAGAACTCTATTGCTGCGATACGTGGACATCTGCAAACGCTATCTCCTAGCATGGAAGTGTTGCATTTACATTCATTTGAAGTGAATACGAGGTATACATGACGCTTCGCAATGAATATTATACCTTATCATGAAACATAGAAGAGAGATGCGATATCGCGTTTTAGGAAGCATTGGAACTCTATTGCTGCGATACGTAGACATCTGCAAACGCTATTTCCTAGCATGGCAGTGTCGCATTTACATTCATTTGAAGTGAATACGAGGTATACATGACACTTCGTAATGAATACTATACCTTATCATGAAACATAGAAGAGTGATACGACATCGCGATTTAGGAAGCATTGGAACTCTATTGCTGCGATACGTAGACATCTGCAAACGCTATTTCCTAGCATGGAAGTGTCGCACTTACATTCGTTTGAAGTGAATACGAGATATACATGACACTTCGCAATGAATATTATATCTTATCATGAAACATAGGAATGAGGTGCTATATCGCGTTTTGAGAAGCATTAGAACTCTATTGCTACGATACGTAGACATCTGCAAACGCTATTTCCTAGCATGGAAGTGTCGCATTTACATTCGTTTGAAGAGAATACGAGATATACATGACTCTTCGCAATGAATATTACATCTTATCATGAAACATAAAAGTGAGATGCGATATCGCGTTTTAAGAAGCATTAGAACTCTATTGCTACGATACGTAGACATCAGCAAACGCTATTTCCTAGCATGGAAGTGTCGCATTTACATTCGTTTGAAGAGAATGCGAGATATAGATGACACTTCGCAATGAATATTATATCTTATCATGAAACATAGGAATGAGGTGCTATATCGCGTTTTGAGAAGCATTAGAACTCTATTGCTACGATACGTAGACATCTGCAAACGGTATTTCCTAGCATGGAAGTGCCGCATTTACATTCTTTTGAAGTGAATACGAGATATACATGACCCTTCGCAGTGAATATTATATCTTATCACGAAACATAGAAATGGAATGCGACATCTCGTTTTAGGAAGCATTAGGAATCTTTTGCTACGATACGTAGACATCTGCAAAAGCTATTTCCTAGGATGGAAACGTAGCATTTACATTCTTTTGAAGTGAATACGAGGTATACATGACACATCGCAATGAATATTATATCTTATCACGAAACATAGAAATGAGATGCGATATCGCGATTTAAGTAGCATTGGAACTCTATTGCCACGATACGTAGACATCTGAATACTCTATTTCCTAGCAAGGAAGTGTCGCATTTACATTCGCTTGGAGTGAATACGAGGTATACATGACAGTTTGCAATGAATATTATGTCTTATCATGAAGCATAGAAATGAGATGCGATATCTCGTTTTGAGAAGCAATAGAACACCATTGCTCCGATACGTAGTCATCTGCAAATGCTATTTCCTAGCAAGGAAGATTCGCATTTACATTCTTTTGAAGTGAATACGAGGTATATATGACACTTCGCAATGAACATTATATCTTATCATGAAGCATAGAAGTGAGATGCGATATCGCGTTTTAAGAAGCATTAGAACTCTATTGCCTCGACGCGTAGACATCTGCAATCGCAATTTCCTAGCAACCAATAGTCGCATTTACATTCTTTTGAAGCGAATTCGAGGTTTACATGACACTTTGGAATGAATATTATAACTTATCTCGAAACATCGAAATGCATGCGATATCGCGTTTTAAGAAGCATTAGAACTCTATTGTTACGATACGTAGGCATCTGCAAACGCTATGCCCTAGCAAGGAATAGTCGCATTTACATTCTTTTGATGTGAATACGAGGTATACATGACACTTCGCAATGAATATTATATCTTATCATGAAACATAGAAGTGAGATGCGATATCGCGTTTTAAGAAGCATTAGAACTCTATTGCCTCGACGCGTAGACATCTGCATACGCTATTTCCTAGCATGGAAGTGTCGCATTTACATTCTTTTGAAGTGAATACGAGGTGTGCATGACAATCCGCAATGAATATTATATCTTATCAGGAAACTTAGAAATGAGATGCGATATCGCGTTTTGAGAAGCATTAGAACACTATTGCTATGATACGTAGACATCTGCAAAGGCTATTCCCTAGCATGGAAGGGTCGCATTTACTTTCTTTTGAAGTGAGTACGAGGTATACATATCACTCCATAATGAATATTATATCTTCTCATGAAACATAGCAGTGAGATGCGATATCGCGTTTTAAGAAGCATTAGAACTCTATTGCTACGATACGTAGACATCTGCAAACGCTATTTCCTAGCATGGAAGTGTCGCATTTACATTCGTTTGAAGCGAATACGAGATATACATGACACTTCGCAATGAATATTATATCTTATCATGAAACATAGGAATGAGGTGCTATATCGCGTTTTGAGAAGCATTAGAACTCTATTGCTACGATACGTAGACATCTGCAAACGCTATTTGCTAGCATGGAAGTGTCGCATTTACATTCGTTTGAAGTGAATACGAGATATACATGACACTTCGCAATGAATATTATATCTTATCATGAAACATAGGAATGAGGTGCTATATCGCGTTTTGAGAAGCATTAGAACTCTATTGCTACGATACGTAGACATCTGCAAACGCTATTTGCTAGCATGGAAGTGTCGCATTTACATTCGTTTGAAGTGAATACGAGACATACATGACACTTCGCAATGAATATTATATCTTATCATGAAACATAGGAATGAGGTGCTATATCGCGTTTTGAGAAGCATTAGAACTCTATTGCTACGATACGTAGACATCTGCAAACGCTATTTCCTAGCATGGAAGAGTCGCATTTACATTCATTTGAAGTGAATACGAGGTATACATGACACTTCGCTCTGAATATTATACCTTATCATGAAACATAGAAGAGTGATGCGATATCGCGTTTTAGGAAGCATTGGAACTCTATTGCTGCGATACGTAGACATCTGCAAACGCTATTTCCTAGCATGGAAGTGTCGCATTTACATTCTTTTCATGTGAATACGAGATATACACGACATTTCGCAATGAATATTATATCTTCTCATGAAACATAGCAGTGAGATGCGATATCGCGTTTTAAGAAGCATTAGAACTCTATTGCTACGATACGTAGACATCTGCAAACGCTATTTCCTAGCATGGAAGTGTCGCATTTACATTCGTTTGAAGAGAATACGAGATATACATGACACTTCGCTATGAATATTATACCTTATCATGAAACATAGAAGAGTGATGCGATATCGCGTTTTAGGAAGCATTGGAACTCTATTGCTGCGATACGTAGAAATCTGCAAACGCTATTTCCTAGCATGGAAGTGTCGCATTTACATTCTTTTGAAGTGAATACGAGATATACATGACACTTCGCAATGAATATTATATCCTATCATGAAACATATGAATGAGGTGCTATAACGCGTTTTTAGAAGCACTAGAACTCTATTGCTACGATACGTAGACATCTGCAAACGCTATTTCCTAGCATGGAAGTGTCGCATTTACATTCTTTTGAAGTGAATACGAGGTATACATGGCACTTCGCAATGAATATTATATCTTATCATGAAACATAAAAATGAGATGCGATATCGCGCTCTAAGAAGCATTAGAACTCTATTGCTACGATACGTAGACATCTGCAAAGGCTATTCCCTAGCATGGAAGGGTCGCATTTACTTTCTTTTGAAGTGAGTGCGAGGTATACATATCACTCGATAATGAATATTATATCTGATCATGAAACATAGCAGTGAGATGCGATATCGCGTTTTAAGAAGCATTAGAACTCTATTGCTACGATACGTAGACATCTGCAAACGCTATTTCCTTGCATGGAAGTGTCGCATTTACATTCATTTGAAGTGAATACGAGGTATACATGACACTTCGCTATGAATATTATACCTTATCATGAAACATAAAAGTGAGATGCGATATCGCGTTCTAAGAAGCATTAGAACTCTATTGCTACGATACGTAGACATCTGCAAAGGCTATTCCCTAGCATGGAAGGGTCGCATTTACTTTCTTTTGAAGTGAGTACGAGGTATACATATCACTCCATAATGAATATTATAGCTTCTCATGAAACATAGCAGTGAGATGCGATATCGCGTTTTAAGAAGCATTAGAACTCTATTGCTACGATACGTAGACATCTGCAAACGCTATTTCCTAGCATGGAAGTGTCGCATTTACATTCGTTTGAAGTGAATACGAGATATACATGACACTTCGCAATGAATATTATATCTTATCATGAAACATAGGAATGAGGTGCTATATCGCGTTTTGAGAAGCATTAGAACTCTATTGCTACGATACGTAGACATCTGCAAACGCTATTTCCTAGCATGGAAGTGTCGCATTTACATTCTTTTGAAGTGAATACGAGGTATACATGACACTTCGCAATGAATATTATATCTTATCATGAAACATAAAAGTGAGATGCGATATCGCGTTCTAAGAAGCATTAGAACACTATTGCTACGATACGTAGACATCTGCAAAGGCTTTTCCCTAGCATAGAAGGGTCGCATTTACTTTCTCTTGAAGTGAGTACGAGGTATACATATCACTCCATAATGAATATTATATCTTATCATGAAACATAGCAGTGAGATGCGATATCGCGTTTTAAGAAGCATTAGAACTCTATTGCTACGATACGTAGACATCTGCAAACGCTATTTCCTAGCATGGAAGAGTCGCATTTACATTCATTTGAAGTGAATACGAGGTATACATGACACTTCGCTATGAATATTATACCTTATCATGAAACATAGAAGAGTGATGCGATATCGCGTTTTAGGAAGCATTGGAACTCTATTGCTGCGATACGTAGACATCTGCAAACGCTATTTCCTAGCATGGAAGTGTCGCATTTACATTCTTTTCATGTGAATACGAGATATACACGACATTTCGCAATGAATATTATATCTTCTCATGAAACATAGCAGTGAGATGCGATATCGCGTTTTAAGAAGCATTAGAACTCTATTGCTACGATACGTAGACATCTGCAAACGCTATTTCCTAGCATGGAAGTGTCGCATTTACATTCGTTTGAAGAGAATACGAGATATACATGACACTTCGCTATGAATATTATACCTTATCATGAAACATAGAAGAGTGATGCAATATCGCGTTTTAGGAAGCATTGGAACTCTATTGCTGCGATACGTAGAACTCTGCAAACGCTATTTCCTAGCATGGAAGTGTCGCATTTACATTCGTTTGAAGAGAATGCGAGATATAGATGACACTTCGCAATGAATATTATATCTTATCATGAAACATAGGAATGAGGTGCTATATCGCGTTTTGAGAAGCATTAGAACTCTATTGCTACGATACGTAGACATCTGCAAACGGTATTTCCTAGCATGGAAGTGCCGCATTTACATTCTTTTGAAGTGAATACGAGATATACATGACCCTTCGCAGTGAATATTATATCTTATCACGAAACATAGAAATGGAATGCGACATCTCGTTTTAGGAAGCATTAGGAATCTTTTGCTACGATACGTAGACATCTGCAAACGCTATTTCCTAGCATGGAAGTGTCGCATTTACATTCGTTTGAAGAGAATACGAGATATACATGACACTTCGCTATGAATATTATACCTTATCATGAAACATAGAAGAGTGATGCGATATCGCGTTTTAGGAAGCATTGGAACTCTATTGCTGCGATACGTAGAAATCTGCAAACGCTATTTCCTAGCATGGAAGTGTCGCATTTACATTCTTTTGAAGTGAATACGAGATATACATGACACTTCGCAATGAATATTATATCCTATCATGAAACATATGAATGAGGTGCTATAACGCGTTTTTAGAAGCACTAGAACTCTATTGCTACGATACGTAGACATCTGCAAACGCTATTTCCTAGCATGGAAGTGTCGCATTTACATTCTTTTGAAGTGAATACGAGGTATACATGACACTTCGCAATGAATATTATATCTTATCATGAAACATAAAAATGAGATGCGATATCGCGCTCTAAGAAGCATTAGAACTCTATTGCTACGATACGTAGACATCTGCAAAGGCTATTCCCTAGCATGGAAGGGTCGCATTTACTTTCTTTTGAAGTGAGTGCGAGGTATACATATCACTCGATAATGAATATTATATCTGATCATGAAACATAGCAGTGAGATGCGATATCGCGTTTTAAGAAGCATTAGAACTCTATTGCTACGATACGTAGACATCTGCAAACGCTATTTCCTAGCATGCAAGTGTCGCATTTACATTCATTTGAAGTGAATACGAGGTATACATGACACTTCGCTATGAATATTATACCTTATCATGAAACATAAAAGTGAGATGCGATATCGCGTTCTAAGAAGCATTAGAACTCTATTGCTACGATACGTAGACATCTGCAAAGGCTATTCCCTAGCATGGAAGGGTCGCATTTACTTTCTTTTGAAGTGAGTACGAGGTATACATATCACTCCATAATGAATATTATAGCTTCTCATGAAACATAGCAGTGAGATGCGATATCGCGTTTTAAGAAGCATTAGAACTCTATTGCTACGATACGTAGACATCTGCAAACGCTATTTCCTAGCATGGAAGTGTCGCATTTACATTCGTTTGAAGTGAATACGAGATATACATGACACTTCGCAATGAATATTATATCTTATCATGAAACATAGGAATGAGGTGCTATATCGCGTTTTGAGAAGCATTAGAACTCTATTGCTACGATACGTAGACATCTGCAAACGCTATTTCCTAGCATGGAAGTGTCGCATTTACATTCTTTTGAAGTGAATACGAGGTATACATGACACTTCGCAATGAATATTATATCTTATCATGAAACATAAAAGTGAGATGCGATATCGCGTTCTAAGAAGCATTAGAACACTATTGCTACGATACGTAGACATCTGCAAAGGCTTTTCCCTAGCATAGAAGGGTCGCATTTACTTTCTCTTGAAGTGAGTACCAGGTATACATATCACTCCATAATGAATATTATATCTTATCATGAAACATAGCAGTGAGATGCGATATCGCGTTTTAAGAAGCATTAGAACTCTATTGCTACGATACGTAGACATCTGCAAACGCTATTTCCTAGCATGGAAGAGTCGCATTTACATTCATTTGAAGTGAATACGAGGTATACATGACACTTCGCTATGAATACTATACCTTATCATGAAACATAGAAGAGTGATGCGATATCGCGTTTTAGGAAGCATTGGAACTCTATTGCTGCGATACGTAGAAATCTGCAAACGCTATTTCCTAGCATGGAAGTGTCGCATTTACATTCTTTTGAAGTGATTACGAGGTATACCTGACACTTCGAGATGAATATTATATCTTTTCACGAAACATATAAATGAGATGCGATATCGCGATTTAAGTAGCATTAGAACTCTATTGCTACGATACGTAGACATCTGAATACGCCATTTCCTAGCAAGGAAGTGTCGCATTTACATTCGTTTGGGGGGAATACGAGGTATACATGACACTTCGCAATGAATATTATATCTTATCATGAAGCATAGAAATGAGATGCGATATCTCGTTTTGAGAAGCATTAGAACTACATTGCTCCGATACGTAGTCATCTGCAAACGCTATTTCCTAGCAAGGAAGATTCGCATTTACATTCTTTTGAAGTGAATACGAGGTATATATGACACTTCGCAATGAACATTATATCTTATCATGAAACATAGAAGTGAGATGCGATATCGCGTTTTAAGAAGCATTAGAACTCTATTTCCTCGACGCGTAGACATCTGCAGTCGCTATTTCCTAGCATGGAAGTGTCGCATTTATATTCTTTTGAAGTGAATACGAGGTGTACATGACACTCCGCAATGAGTATTATATCTTATCAGGAAGCTTAGAAATGTGATGCGATATCGCGTTTTGAGAAGCATTAGAACTCTATTGCTACGATACGTAGACATCTGCAATCGGTATTTCCTAGCAACCAATAGTCGCATTTACATTCTTTTGATGTGAATTCGAGGTTTACATGACACTTCGGAATGAATATTATAACATATCACGAAACATAGAAATGAGATGCGATATCGCGATCTAAGAAGCATTAGAAATCTATTGCTACGACACGTAGGCATCTGCAAACGCTATGCCCTAGCAAGGAATAGTCGCATTTACATTCTTTTGATGTGAATACGAGGTATACATGACACTTCGCAATGAATATTATATCTTATAATGAAACATAGAATTGAGATGCGATATCGCGTTTTAAGAAGCATTAGAACTCTATTTCCTCGACGCGTAGACATCTGCAGACGCTATTTCCTCGCACGGAAGTGTCGCATTTACATTCTTTTGAAGTGATTACGAGGTATACCTGACACTTCGCGATGAATATTGTATCTTATCACGAAACATAAATGAGATGCGATATCGCGATTTAAGTAGCATTAGAACTCTATTGCTACGATACGTAGACATCTGAATACGCCATTTCCTAGCAAGGAAGTGTCGCATTTACATTCGTTTGGAGGGAATACGAGGTATACATAACACTTCGCAATGAATATTATATCTTATCATGAAGCATAGAAATGAGATGCGATATCTCGTATTGAGAAGCATTAGAACTCCATTGCTCCGATACGTAGTCATCTGCAAACGTTATTTCCTAGCAAGGAAGATTCGCATTTACTTTCTTTTGAAGTGAATACGAGGTATATATGACACTACGCAATGAAAATTATATCTTATCATGAAACATAGAAGTGAGATGCGATATCGCGTTTTAAGAAGCATTAGAACTCTATTGCCTCGACGCGTAGACATCTGCAGACGCTATTTCCTAGCATGGAAGTGTCGCATTTACATTCTTTTGAAGTGATTACGAGGTATACCTGACACTTCGCGATGAATATTATATCTTATCACGAAACATATAAATGAGATGCGATATCGCGATTTAAGTAGCATTAGAACTCTATTGCTACGATACGTAGACTTCTGAATACGCCATTTCCTAGCAAGGAAGTGTCGCATTTACATTCGTTTGGAGGGAATACGAGGTATACATGACACTTCGCAATGAATATTATATCTTATCATGAAGCATAGAAATGAGATGCGATATCTCGTTTTGAGAAGCAATAGAACACCATTGCTCCGATACGTAGTCATCTGCAAATGCTATTTCCTAGCAAGGAAGATTCGCATTTACATTCTTTTGAAGTGAATACGAGGTATATATGACACTTCGCAATGAACATTATATCTTATCATGAAGCATAGAAGTGAGATGCGATATCGCGTTTTAAGAAGCATTAGAACTCTATTGCCTCGACGCGTAGACATCTGCAATCGCAATTTCCTAGCAACCAATAGTCGCATTTACATTCTTTTGAAGCGAATTCGAGGTTTACATGACACTTTGGAATGAATATTATAACTTATCTCGAAACATCGAAATGCATGCGATATCGCGTTTTAAGAAGCATTAGAACTCTATTGTTACGATACGTAGGCATCTGCAAACGCTATGCCCTAGCAAGGAATAGTCGCATTTACATTCTTTTGATGTGAATACGAGGTATACATGACACTTCGCAATGAATATTATATCTTATCATGAAACATAGAAGTGAGATGCGATATCGCGTTTTAAGAAGCATTAGAACTCTATTGCTACGATACGTAGACATCTGCAAACGCTATTTCCTAGCATGGAAGTGTCGCATTTACATTCGTTTGAAGTGAATACGAGATATACATGACACTTCGCAATGAATATTATATCTTATCATGAAACATAGGAATGAGGTGCTATATCGCGTTTTGAGAAGCATTAGAACTCTATTGCTACGATACGTAGACATCTGCAAACGCTATTTGCTAGCATGGAAGTGTCGCATTTACATTCGTTTGAAGTGAATACGAGATATACATGACACTTCGCAATGAATATTATATCTTATCATGAAACATAGGAATGAGGTGCTATATCGCGTTTTGAGAAGCATTAGAACTCTATTGCTACGATACGTAGACATCTGCAAACGCTATTTGCTAGCATGGAAGTGTCGCATTTACATTCGTTTGAAGTGAATACGAGACATACATGACACTTCGCAATGAATATTATATCTTATCATGAAACATAGGAATGAGGTGCTATATCGCGTTTTGAGAAGCATTAGAACTCTATTGCTACGATACGTAGACATCTGCAAACGCTATTTCCTAGCATGGAAGAGTCGCATTTACATTCATTTGAAGTGAATACGAGGTATACATGACACTTCGCTATGAATATTATACCTTATCATGAAACATAGAAGAGTGATGCGATATCGCGTTTTAGGAAGCATTGGAACTCTATTGCTGCGATACGTAGACATCTGCAAACGCTATTTCCTAGCATGGAAGTGTCGCATTTACATTCTTTTCATGTGAATACGAGATATACACGACATTTCGCAATGAATATTATATCTTCTCATGAAACATAGCAGTGAGATGCGATATCGCGTTTTAAGAAGCATTAGAACTCTATTGCTACGATACGTAGACATCTGCAAACGCTATTTCCTAGCATGGAAGTGTCGCATTTACATTCGTTTGAAGAGAATACGAGATATACATGACACTTCGCTATGAATATTATACCTTATCATGAAACATAGAAGAGTGATGCGATATCGCGTTTTAGGAAGCATTGGAACTCTATTGCTGCGATACGTAGAAATCTGCAAACGCTATTTCCTAGCATGGAAGTGTCGCATTTACATTCTTTTGAAGTGAATACGAGATATACATGACACTTCGCAATGAATATTATATCCTATCATGAAACATATGAATGAGGTGCTATAACGCGTTTTTAGAAGCACTAGAACTCTATTGCTACGATACGTAGACATCTGCAAACGCTATTTCCTAGCATGGAAGTGTCGCATTTACATTCTTTTGAAGTGAATACGAGGTATACATGACACTTCGCAATGAATATTATATCTTATCATGAAACATAAAAATGAGATGCGATATCGCGCTCTAAGAAGCATTAGAACTCTATTGCTACGATACGTAGACATCTGCAAAGGCTATTCCCTAGCATGGAAGGGTCGCATTTACTTTCTTTTGAAGTGAGTGCGAGGTATACATATCACTCGATAATGAATATTATATCTGATCATGAAACATAGCAGTGAGATGCGATATCGCGTTTTAAGAAGCATTAGAACTCTATTGCTACGATACGTAGACATCTGCAAGCGCTATTTCCTAGCATGGAAGTGTCGCATTTACATTCATTTGAAGTGAATACGAGGTATACATGACACTTCGCTATGAATATTATACCTTATCATGAAACATAAAAGTGAGATGCGATATCGCGTTCTAAGAAGCATTAGAACTCTATTGCTACGATACGTAGACATCTGCAAAGGCTATTCCCTAGCATGGAAGGGTCGCATTTACTTTCTTTTGAAGTGAGTACGAGGTATACATATCACTCCATAATGAATATTATAGCTTCTCATGAAACATAGCAGTGAGATGCGATATCGCGTTTTAAGAAGCATTAGAACTCTATTGCTACGATACGTAGACATCTGCAAACGCTATTTCCTAGCATGGAAGTGTCGCATTTACATTCGTTTGAAGTGAATACGAGATATACATGACACTTCGCAATGAATATTATATCTTATCATGAAACATAGGAATGAGGTGCTATATCGCGTTTTGAGAAGCATTAGAACTCTATTGCTACGATACGTAGACATCTGCAAACGCTATTTCCTAGCATGGAAGTGTCGCATTTACATTCTTTTGAAGTGAATACGAGGTATACATGACACTTCGCAATGAATATTATATCTTATCATGAAACATAAAAGTGAGATGCGATATCGCGTTCTAAGAAGCATTAGAACACTATTGCTACGATACGTAGACATCTGCAAAGGCTTTTCCCTAGCATAGAAGGGTCGCATTTACTTTCTCTTGAAGTGAGTACGAGGTATACATATCACTCCATAATGAATATTATATCTTATCATGAAACATAGCAGTGAGATGCGATATCGCGTTTTAAGAAGCATTAGAACTCTATTGCTACGATACGTAGACATCTGCAAACGCTATTTCCTAGCATGGAAGAGTCGCATTTACATTCATTTGAAGTGAATACGAGGTATACATGACACTTCGCTATGAATATTATACCTTATCATGAAACATAGAAGAGTGATGCGATATCGCGTTTTAGGAAGCATTGGAACTCTATTGCTGCGATACGTAGACATCTGCAAACGCTATTTCCTAGCATGGAAGTGTCGCATTTACATTCTTTTCATGTGAATACGAGATATACACGACATTTCGCAATGAATATTATATCTTCTCATGAAACATAGCAGTGAGATGCGATATCGCGTTTTAAGAAGCATTAGAACTCTATTGCTACGATACGTAGACATCTGCAAACGCTATTTCCTAGCATGGAAGTGTCGCATTTACATTCGTTTGAAGAGAATACGAGATATACATGACACTTCGCTATGAATATTATACCTTAACATGAAACATAGAAGAGTGATGCAATATCGCGTTTTAGGAAGCATTGGAACTCTATTGCTGCGATACGTAGAAATCTGCAAACGCTATTTCCTAGCATGGAAGTGTCGCATTTACATTCGTTTGAAGAGAATGCGAGATATAGATGACACTTCGCAATGAATATTATATCTTATCATGAAACATAGGAATGAGGTGCTATATCGCGTTTTGAGAAGCATTAGAACTCTATTGCTACGATACGTAGACATCTGCAAACGGTATTTCCTAGCATGGAAGTGCCGCATTTACATTCTTTTGAAGTGAATACGAGATATACATGACCCTTCGCAGTGAATATTATATCTTATCACGAAACATAGAAATGGAATGCGACATCTCGTTTTAGGAAGCATTAGGAATCTTTTGCTACGATACGTAGACATCTGCAAACGCTATTTCCTAGCATGGAAGTGTCGCATTTACATTCGTTTGAAGAGAATACGAGATATACATGACACTTCGCTATGAATATTATACCTTATCATGAAACATAGAAGAGTGATGCGATATCGCGTTTTAGGAAGCATTGGAACTCTATTGCTTCGATACGTAGAAATCTGCAAACGCTATTTCCTAGCATGGAAGTGTCGCATTTACATTCTTTTGAAGTGAATACGAGATATACATGACACTTCGCAATGAATATTATATCCTATCATGAAACATATGAATGAGGTGCTATAACGCGTTTTTAGAAGCACTAGAACTCTATTGCTACGATACGTAGACATCTGCAAACGCTATTTCCTAGCATGGAAGTGTCGCATTTACATTCTTTTGAAGTGAATACGAGGTATACATGACACTTCGCAATGAATATTATATCTTATCATGAAACATAAAAATGAGATGCGATATCGCGCTCTAAGAAGCATTAGAAACT